>NC_022031.1:23918660-23921420 GCF_000317375.1 Microtus ochrogaster | reverse complement strand
TATATATATGACTGGTTGCTGGTGTATACATACATACATATACACATATATGTATACACACAGGCATTGATCTATGAGTATAGCAGAATATAATTAGGATTCATTTTATCATTACATTTAGTTTTTAAATTTTTTTAGAGCAGTATTATTTAGTTTTATCCAAGATCTCTGAGCAATCTAGTCTCAGGTATATGTTAAGTATGGATTTCATTCCTGGCTGGTTACTCCCACAAGCTTTGTGCCACTATTGTCCTAGTATAATTTGCAGGCATTAGACCATTTTAGACAAAGGGTTATCTTGGTGTTTATGTTTCTCGATTGAAAACCTGCAGAATATGTTTCTGTACCAAGGATACTGGAACATAGAGTTGAAGACTTTATGTAGGCAGTGACTTGACATCTCCATCCGCAATGAGTTGTGTAAGTGCTGTCTTTAGGAATGGGACCTTGGCGTCAATTTGTGGAGAACAGTCTATAGTCTTGACAATAGCATGGACTCTATGCGGATTCCCCTGGGGCCCCTTTGGCCAACAACTTAACTAGATGCAACATAGTCCTGGTACTGGAAGCTTGATTTGGTGATAAAAGATGTCCAGTTGGGACTCTGTCTCCCTTTTATATTTGGTTATTTCATTTAGGTTGCCTTCATATATGTATGCATTTTATGAAGCTTCTGCTGTATTATGTATCCACACTCCCCTCAGGCATCCCTTAATTTTAATTATCTCTCCTTGTATTCACTCCCACATCCACATTTATCTTCCCATCCACACTTTGATGGATCCTTTCATTTCAGCATCTCATCAATCCATAGGTATCTATTCTACTTTCTTTTCCTAATGAGATCTATCTGTTCTCTCCATTATCTTACTCCATGCCTATCCTCTGTGGTTCTATGGATGGTAGTCTGGTTATTCTGTACTTCACAATTAATATCCACATATAAGCAAATATACACCAAACTTACCCTTCTGAATCTGGGATAACATTAAGAATGATTTTTTCTAATTCTATTCATTTGCCTTTAATATTCATTTTTTAAATAGTTGAATAATGCTCCATTGGGTAAATATACCACATTGTCTTTATCCTTTTTCTGTATTGTATAGGATAATGCATATTTTTTTCTTTTAGCAGTTTTAGTGTTTCAAGTTTCATATTGAACTCTTTGATCCATTAGAAGTTAGTTTTATGGCAATTTAATAGATAGGCTCTAATTTCATTCTACAGGTGGACATCCAGTTTAATAATCAATATTTGTTGAAGATGAAAATTACTCTTTAGTATATGATTTTGTCATTTTTTTTTGTCAAATATCAGATGATTGTAGTTAAATGCTTTCTTCTTATCATTTGTTTCTTTGGTCCACAAGTCTTTATTCTGCCAGTATCATACTATTTTTATTATCTATCTATCTATCTATCTATCTATCTATCTATCTATCTATCTATCTATCTATCTATCTATCTATCCATCTATCTATCCATCTATCTATCTATCATCTATCAATCATCTATCTATCACCTATTTTTTTTGTTGAGGGACATCTAGGCTGCTTTTGATTTCTGACTATTATTAATAAACAATGAACATTTTGAACAAGTGTCTCTGTGGTAGGATAAATGTGACCTCATAAAACTGAGAAGCTTCTTCATTACAAAAGTCACAATCATTTGGACAGAACTGCAGCCTAGAGAATGGGCAAAGAAATTTAACATCTACACATCTAAGAGAGTGCTAATACCAAAAAACATAGAAATAACTCAAAAAACTAGGTATCAAGAAAACAAATAACCCAACTAAAAATGGGTTACAGATGTAAACAAATATTTGTCAATAGAGGAAACTCAGATGACGGAGAAACAAAGAACTGTTGAACATCTTTAGCCATCATAGAAATGCAAATCAAAACTATTTTGAGATTCCATCTTACACGTGTCAGAATTGCTAAGGTCAATAAAACCAGTGACAGTTCATGCTTTTGAGGATGTGGATTAAGGGAAGCACTCATCGATTGCTGTTAGGAGTGTAAATGTATATAGCCACTATGAAAACCAGTTTGGCAATTCCTCAGGAAGATGAAAATTGATCTACCTCAAGATCCAACTTTTCCACTCTTGGGTACACACCTAAAGGATAGTTCATCCTTTAATAGATATTTTTATAATTGACTCATTTGTTTTCTTGATTTTTAGTTTTTGAATTAATATATCCTGGATATTATTTATTCTGTCAGTTATAGAACTGACAATTATTCTTTCCCATCCTGTGTCTTTTTCTTCACTGATCGATTGCTTCTTTAGCTATACTGAATCTTTTTGGTTTTATGAGGTTCATTTTTCCTTTTTTGTCCTTAATTCCTGAGCAAATGGAGACCTAATCAGAAAGTCCTTTCTTATATCTGTATTGTGTAGGGTACTGAATATTGTTTCTTTTAGCAGTTTCATTGTTTCAAGTTTCATATTGAACCCTTTGATCCATTAGGAGTTAGTTTTATGGCAGGTTAATAGATAAGATCTAATTTCATTCTACAGGTGGACATCCAGTTTAATAATCAGTATTTGTTGAAGATGAAAGTTACTCTTTAGTATATGATTTTGGACTTTTTTGTCAAATATCAGATGACTGTAGTTAAATGTTTCTTCTTATCATTTATTCCTCTGGTCCACAAGTCTTTATTCTGTCAGTATCATACTATTTTTATTATCTATCTATCTATCTATCTATCTATCTATCTATCTATCTATCTATCTATCTATC
>NC_022031.1:23905689-23918560 GCF_000317375.1 Microtus ochrogaster | reverse complement strand
ATCTATCTATCTATCTATCTATCTATCTATCTATCTATCTATCTATCTATCTATCTATCTATCATCTATCTTTAGTAATACAATTTTTAAATCTGCAATGGTAGTTTTTCCAGGATTGTTTCACTCTTCAGTTTCTTGTTCCATATTCAGTTTAAAATATTTTTTAATATTTATGTAAGGAATGCTGTGGGGATTTTTAATTGGAATTTATTTGAATCTTTAAATTCCTTTATTTATAATTGTCATCTTCATAATAACCTTTTTATTGTACCAATAAATATGTATGGGATGTCCTTCCATTTTCTGGTATCTTTTTCATCTTTTTATTCTGAGAAGTAAAATTTGAATCATAGAGGTCTTTTATATTTTTCTTTTAGTCTTATGAATGGGACTGTGACCATGATCTCTCTCAGTGTTCTTGTTGGTGGTATATGTAAAGGCTACTGAGATTTCTGTTCATTTAGTGTTCTGCCATTTGTTGGTATTGTTGCTTGTTTCTCTGCATATTCTGGTAAACTTTTTGAAATGACTTATGTGTTATGCCATATTATCTGCAAATAGAGAGAGTTTTATTTATTTCCTTTTTTGAAATTTTTATCCTTTTAATTTCCTTCTCTTGGAGCATTTTTTTCCAACTAGTGCTTTAAAGACAATACTATAAAGAAATGAGGATAGTGGACCCCATCTCATCCCTCATTTCAGAGATGTTTTTTCAAGTCTTTCTCAATTTTTTCAAGATGGTGGCTGTATTTGTCCTTTATTATGCTTATATATATTACCTTGATTTCTCCTCTCTCAGTACTTTTATTATGATCTTATGTTAGATTATGTCAATTATTTTTCTGTATATATTGAAATGATCACTTGATTTTTGTCTTTAAGTTAATTTATATGAGTTACTATATTTATTGAATTACATGTATTGAACCATCTCTGCATTTCTAGGGTAATGTCTACTTGGTCATGCTCCTTCATTTAGATGATGAGAGTTAATTTGGGATTTTTACATCTGTATTTTTCAGGGATACTGATAACTTACTTTCTTTTTCTTTGTATATCTTTACATTGTTTTAAAGTTAGAATAACATTGGCTTCACAGAAATAGGTTCCCTACTGTTTTTAGTTTTGTATTTTGCTTGTTTGTTTTGTTTTTTAATAAATTAAGGTATATTGCTATAGATCTTCTATAAAATCTGATACATTCCGAAGTGAATCCACCTAAGTCTGAGCCTAGTTAGGTGCAAAGCTTTTCATTTCTGTTTCAATCTCCTAATTTGTTATATGTATTTTTAGGTTTTTGATATTTTCTTGATTTATTTTTGGTGGTTTGGATTAATTGAGAAAATTTATCTATTTCTTTTAGACTTTCTAACTTAATAGGATATAGATCCTTTATAATCTTTTGAATTCCCTTCATGCCTGTTGTAATATTTCCTTATTCATTCCTGAGTCTGTTCATGGCTAACTAGGTGAAGGCTCTGCCATTCCTGTTAATCTCAGAGACTCATAGCTCAAATTCCTTGATTCTTTGTATTGTTCTATTTCTATTTCATTCACTCCTCCAATTTTTATCATTTCTCAGTGTCTACTTGATCTTGGTTTTGTTTGTTCTTGTTTTACCAAATTCTTGAGTTATATTATTCAGTCATTTCTTTACTCTCTTTCTATTTTTTTTCTAAAATGTAGGGGTGTAGAGCTATAAACTTTCTATTCTAAGACTGCTTTTAATATGCTTTAGAGGGTTTACTGTATTGTATTTTCATTTTATTAATTCCATTTTTTATTGTTTTCTCTTTTGACCCATTTAGCATTCAGGAATGAATTATTTAATTTTCATAAGTTTCTGTAGTTGTTAGAGTTTTGGTTTCTGTTGATTTTGAGTTATATTGCATAATTTTCAGATAATACACATAAAGTTATTTCAATTATTCTGAATTTATTAAGACTTATTTGTGTCCCAGGTTGTGATCTATTTTTAGAGAAGCTTCTATAAACTGATGGGAAAATGCACATTCTTTGATGTTTGGGGAGAATATTCTGTAGTTATCTGTTAAATCCATTGGATGCATAATATCATTTAATTGTGATGTTTCTCTGTTTTTAGTCCAGTTGGTTTGATTAATGGAGAAATCAGGGTTTTGAAAGCACCATCTTTTGTTAGATTTCTGTTAATCTGTAACTTTACCTCCAGAAGAATGTGTTTTATAATATTCAGTTTTCCAGTCCAGTCTTTGGGATTTCAGTCAAATCCCAAGGTCCAAATCAGGAGCAGAAGGAGAGAGAGCACTAGCAAGGAACTCAGGACCGCGAGGGGTGCACCCACACACTGAGACAATGGGGATGCTCTATCGGGAACTCACCAAGGCCAGCTAGCCTGGGTCTGAAAAAGCATGGGATAAAACCGGACTCGCTGAACATAGCGGACAATGATGACTACTGAGAACTCAAGAACAATGGCACTGGGTTTTGATCCTACTGCAAAGTACTGGCTTTGGGGGAGCCTACGCAGTTTGGATGCTCACCTAACTAGACTGGATGGAGGTGGGTGGTCCTTGTACTTCCCACAGGACAGGGAACCCTGATTGCTCTTTGGGCTGATGAGGGAGGGGGACTAGACTGTGGGAGGGGGAGGGAAATGGGAGGCAGTAGCGGGGAGGAGGCAGAAATCTTTAATAAATAAATTATTTAATTAATTAGTTAAAAATATTCAATTTTCCAGGATTTGGTTTAAATATTTTTAGGAATTTCATGTATTCCTGGTTAATTATTCCTTTGATTGCAATGCAATATCCTTTATCTCTTTGACATTATTTAGTTTGAAGACTATTTTGTCAGGTGTTAGGATGACAAGGCCTACTTGCTTCCTGTTTGTACAGGCATGGAATTTTCTGCTGTTTCACTTTAATGTAGTGCCTATCTCTGATACTAAGATGATTATTGTAGACAACAGAAAGATGGGGTTTCTTTATGCGTTCAACCAGCCTTGAATGAAGAGTTGAATCCTTTAATAAAGTTACTATTGAAAAGTTTGTGTTAATTGTAGTCATTTTGTTGTTTGTGTTTTTAGTTATACTTTGTGTTTCAACAATTAAAGCTTCCTTCATTTTCTTTCTAGTCTTTTACCTGAGCTTATTTTCTTCAGGCTGAAGTATTGATTACATTGTTTAATCTAAGGTTGGAACGGTAGACATGAATTCTCTCAGCCTGTTTGTATAATGAAAAAAATTGTTTTTCCAACAATTTTGGCAATTTTTTTTTCTGTATACAGTAGTCTAAGTTGGCCATTTTTGTCTTTTTAGAACTTGGATTACAGGCTACAGACACCCAGGCTTTCAAAGTTCCCATTGGAATTATCCTGATGTGTTTCACATTCTATCTGGTTTATGTTTTACTCTTGCAACTTTCAATACTCTCCTTTTGTTTTGCGTATTCACAAGGAACGTGGTGGGGAGTATTGCAACATTTTGTATCTTGTCTCTTTGGTTTTCTATGTGCTTCTTATATCCTATTGGGGATGTCTTTCCTTAGTTTGGAGGCGATTTCTTTTGTGACATTGTTGGAGAGCTGGTCTATGCCATTGATTTGGGATTTTTCTCCCTCACCTATACCTAAGTTTGAAGGTTTGCTCATTGTGTCTCTCAATTCCTACATGCTCCTTTTCTGTGATTCAAAAATAAATTCATAATATTTGCATGTGTAGTCCAACCCTTCTAGCTTGTCTTCAAATCCTTATATTTTATCTTTTTGTTGTTGTTGTTTTGTTTTTCAAGATGGTATTTCTCTGTAGCTTTGGAGCCTGTCCTGTAACTAGCTCTTGTAGACCAGGCTGGCCTCAAACTCAGAGATCCACCTGCCTCTGTCTCCTGAGTGCAGGGATTAATGGCATGTGACACCACCACTTGGCTCCTTGTATTTTGTCTTATACTTGTTCAATTCTACTCATGTGGCTTTCTCCTGGATTTTTACTAATGTATTTGGATTATTGAAATTTTCCATCCTGTATGCATTTTAGAGTGCATTATCTTCAACATTTGTATCTATGATTGAATTTGATCCTCAAATTCTGTATCGAATTTGTCACTTTATTAAGCTTTATGTTTGTTTTCTTCTGAAGCATCACTCAGGCATTTTTTTCTCTTTATGAGTTCATTCTGTTTATTTTTTTAATTGAGCTGTTTGTGTCTTCATTAAACTACCTGAGTTCTTTGGTAAAGTTTATAACTGTTCTTAAGTACTATGTCTTGTTTGGTATAGTTTATTCTCATTGGAAAAGATAGCATGGATAGATCTTTTGGAGGGACAGCCATGCTGTCTTGATGTTTCATATTGTTTTTGAGATGAGTTCTGGGTACAGGAGACTAATTGTTTTTGTTGTATGTGCACACGGCAGGCTTTGCTCAGGAAAAGGCACAAGACTTGCCCACCTGGCCTGAACTTGGACATTAGGAGAGGGGCTGGCAGGAATATCCAGGTTGGGTCGGTACCCTGGTTGTGGGGCATGAAGTAGATCTGGGAATTGGGAGCATGATAGGATAGGGTCAACCAGACTAACCAGGCTGGGCCAGAGAAAAAGATCTATGGGCCTGGCTAGATGTAGAGGGTAGATAAGATGCCAATATTCATGGAGTGACTAAGGTGAGGAGGGGCTGTTTGGGGAGCACAAGTATGTTACCTGTGTTTCCATACCACACAGTCAGGCTTGAGGATTCCTGAGTTGAAGGCTTTGGGGTCCTGTGAGTCCCAAAGAGAGAAAGAAGGGCTAGGAAGTCATGATTCCTGACAATCAGCCAAGGGGTGATTGGAGTTTGGGGGGACTAGACGATAGAGCACAGACAGGTTACCTAGGTGCCAGTTTTCAAGAGGAAAACAGTCTATCTCTTCCTCCTGATATTTTAATGCCTAGTATATTATTGCTGAATATCAGGTCCCTGCCAAAGAACAGACATTGACACAAAATTCATGAGACACTAAATTAAGCTTCTCGTCTCCTATATATTTGTAATTTTGTTATGGGTAAAATTGTCCAGTTTTTTTTTGGATATTTTGTTGCTTGAATAAAAGGTATGTTTATTATGTAATCTAAAATGTCCTAAACAAAATAAGTTTATATTATTTCCTAGTTATTTGAGTAGATATGGATTTAGGAATTTAAAAACTTATTTGTTATATAAGGTACATTACTGACTATGCTTTTATATGTGTTCTATGTCTATCCAAAATACTTAATGGCAGAGATTGTTATGAGTAGGGAATATCTCTATGATATGGAAATCCATATATATATCATGATCTAAGCAATTGATTAGACTTTTAAAATAAATTTTTAGTTATTAAGTGATCTCTCTTTCTGTATTGCTCGTCTGTTTGTCTCCTTGTCTCTCTGTCTCTCCTTACCTCTCTATGTACTTGTATAAAATCCAGGGTATTTTACATGTAAGGCAAGTGATTTATGGTTGAATTACACTCCAAATTTTTGTATGATGATTAGCTTTAATGGTAAGGATGTGTGGCATTCCCATTTGATTTAAAAAGTACAGTATTAATTGACTACAGAGCTTGTAGACAGTCTCTTTATTCTATGGGCCAGTATCACTTTACTATTTTATTTTTTTTAAATAGCCTTTTATTGGTTTACAAAAATTACACATGTAAAGGTTTGCATTTAACTATTTTACATATGCACAATACATATATATCATACTCACCCCATCATTTCCTTCTAGTTTCTTCCCTCTCTCTTCCTCTTTCCTCCAGCATTCAATGCAGACAGCTCTTCTTGGACTGTAACTGCCATTTTCGTGTTAAGCAAATTACATTATTGTTTTCCTCGTGATGCTCTGCAAAAAATCAGGTGCCCTTAACCAGAGTGCAAAATGCATTTTTGGATATTATTCTGGATAGTGATATAGACTGTATATTAATCTATGGTTAAATAAACAATCTATAAAGATTTTCTTCTTTTGGTAGGCTGTTTCTTCATTTGCTTAATTATTTTCATCGATACTTTAAGTGTTTTGGTTTTATATAATCCCATTTGTGATTTCAGGTTAGTGGTTTCTGAGTAGTTGTAATCATATTAAAAAACTCATAAAAAAAACTCATTCAAGACTTGTCTGGGTCTTGAAGAGTTTCAATATGTTTCTCTTTAGTGATTTCCAATACTCAGAACTAAAATAATAGGCTCTTTGATCTATTTTTGTACTGATTTTTCTCAATGTATGGAATAGGAATACTGATTTTTACCATGTATTATCTAGTTTCAGAGCTTTTACATATGAATATAATATTTTTTCAGCACCTATTGTAAGAGTGCAGTTTTGGAAACATTTTTAAAGAATCCGATGTATATATATTTGTGCATTTATTTCTGGGACTTTCCCCCTACCTTTATGAAATGATCATATAATTTTTGTCCTTTTCTCTATCAATGTACTGTATTTATTATATTTATTGATTTTCATATGTTGAACCATCATTACATATATGCTACTAATCCAATTTGATTGAGGTGTATGTTGTTTTTGATATGATATGTGATACTGTTTTTGATTTGCAAATATTTGATTGTGGCCTATTTTGTTCATGTTCATCAAGGAAGTTCATTTATAGTTCTCCCCTGCTTGTTTTGGTAATACTGGCATTGTGGAATAAGTTTAGAAATATTTCTTCTTTTTCTATTTTGTATAATAGTTTGAGTAATGGTTGTGTTATATCTTCTTCAAAAGTCTGCAAGGAATCACCAGTGACTTTATCAAGTTCATGCCTTACTTTCTATTTTTGGGGGTGTTACTTATTTCTGCTTCCATCTCACTTCCCATTGCAACTACGCTTAGGTTTCCTTTCTCTTCATTTAATTCTGGAATTCTCCCTTGTTTGGTATATTTTTTTCCACCAATTTTCTTTTAGTTTGTCTCTGAATGTTTCAGTAAGTTGTTTTTCTTTCAGACAATAAGTAATTGGGTTTCCTTTTAAAAACCAATCAGCTAGTCTGTATCTTAATTGGAGAGGTTTTTATTTTTCTCAGATTGTTGTAATTTTGTTATTATTTTTCTTCCAAATGTTATTGGGATGCATCCTTCTCCTGAATACCACTTAAGGGTTTGTTGATTTACTGACTTGCTCATGTTTGTTCTTTCCTGGGTGTAGGTCCTTTGTTCACCTGTTTGAGGTTTATTCTTTCAGTATCTTTTCTGTTTATAACCAGCCTTCTTCCTCTTCAATGTGTAGGATTCCTCTAAGTATTATCTGAATTCTGAATTAGTGTTTGTTAATTACTTTAGTTAGTGCACATTTTTCAAAGTCTTTATTTTTCTATTAATTTTAAGTTAATTTGCTGGATATAGTAATTTTGATTGTACATTATTTTTCTCAGGGTTTTATATATTACTACACAATTCTCTGAATTTTCGAGTTTCTGTTGAGTTTGATGCTGTTCTGATGAATTTTCCATTGAAGTCAAGGTGGCGTTTTTACTTCACAGCTTTAATATTGTCTCTCTATTCTCTACAGTTAGCATACACATGACATGGTATGGTGCTCTTCTCGTCATGACTATTTGAGGTCCTGAATGCCTTTTATCCTTGTATATCCTTATTCTTTAGATTTGGGAAATTTTCTGTCTCTATGTCTTTGGAGCCATTTTATGGGACTGAAAAGCAAGCAATTACATGTAACTAGAGCACAAAAAAAAATCTTCCTGTGATTAGGGAAGGGCTGGTAGAAACACTGCAAGCTCTGCATAAAAGAAACCAGTAATGGAAATATGGGATTGTATGACTAGTATTCCTGGAATGCAGGAAAAATGATGCAACAAGAGTTCAAAGAAAAGCTAACAGTCTGACAGTAACTTGAGCTCACAATGCAAATAGGAAAGAATAGGATGGTAGGCCCATTGATTGAACTGCAGTTACACTTCCTCTGCTACCTTAGATCATTAACTTGTTTTGGTTTTGTCAGACTCCTTTTTTTGGTCGTTTCTCTAGATATCTGAGAAGGACTAGAGCTGTAAGGACTTGGGGGTGTCAGATTCTTCACCTCTGTAATTAACACTGCCAGTTTGTAAATGCACACCTAGCTGTAACTCTAGTTACAGTGGATCCGATGCCATCCTCTGCTCTTCATGGGTACCTACCTGTGTACACTGCACATACATACCATACATACTCAAGCACTCACACATCCCCACTAACTAGCTAACTAACTAACTAAATATTTATAAAAATTTCAAAAGTCTACAAAAAGTTGTTCTTAATGGCAACTTGTAAAAGTCTCTGAATATGTGTGATTACTACCATTCTTGTCTCCTTGCCAGGCTTGGTGTGGGAAATATAAATGATGAAAAGAAAATTCTAAGAGATTCAATGAAATTTTCATTAAATATTATTGGAAACTTATCAAGTAAATATATTTGAAAGTATTTGGGAGAAGTTGGTATAGGGGAAACCTGATCAGAATATATCATACACAAATATTTTTGACCAAAAAAATAAATGAAAGTATTTTGGAAGGTTCCAGAAATTAAGATCAATATCTAGATTATTATATTTCTATGTACACTGGTAGCAACCATGTAAAATATAATATGTAGTATATTTTCAGAATTATATTAAATTCTAGATGACTAAGAACACGCACAATGAAGGAGGCATACCTAGCATGCAATAATCATAAAATAAAACTTAGAGATATTAAGGAAAATCTTAAATGTAGAGGAATGGGGCAGGATTAAAAGATTTAATCATATAAACCTGTTAATTTGTCTCAACTATATATTCTGATTCAATGAAACTAAAGTCAAAACCCTAACATTTATTTTTGAAACTGATGAAAGCCTTTTGGTTACTGAGTATTTGCCTAAATACTAGAGCTTCCGTATCCTGCGTGAAAGCACTGGGTTTGATACCCTGCACTGTGTTTACCAGATACAGTGGTGGCACAAAATAATAATGCCTGTACCCAGGAGGTGGAATCAGGGGGCCATAAGGTCAAGGTTATTTTCAGTTGTGTAGGGAGTTGAAAGACAGTCTGAACTAGATACAGCCTGTCTGAGAAATAATAAAATAAAAAATCTAATACCAAAAGCAGCATGGATATCACAAAGTCTAACGACAAACAACCCTGACAGACAACAAGCTACAAAGGCTATATGAGTAAGGTTGCAGCTGTGCATATCTGTATAACAGAACACACTAATGGCCCCTTATGTTCAGTCCTGATTTAGTGGACTCAATGGGATGGTCCTCTGGTTTCAGTCACTGGAAACCTCAATGGGGATGATACCCCCTAGATGGCCTATTTGAACTTGGAAGTGGTTTTGGATAGTAGTTAAATGATTATTAGGTCCATTGAGCATCCACTTCAGATAGTCTTCATTTGGCTTTCTTATGCACATGAGCTTTTTACAAGATGGAAGGTGGGATTCAAGGCATGCCATATCATATAAAAGCACCACACTGTAAGCCTTAGAACTCCTATCGCATCCCTTTCATACTCTTAACATGTTACAGGCCCATCGCAGATTCAAAGGAGTATGAAATATATTCTGTCAAGGTGAGTGAGCTTGCAGGATAGTTTAGTGTAAAACCCTCACATAGTAAAGTGTTCGTTTCCTCAATGCTACAAATCAAATCAAAGTAATTGTGGACTGAAAATTTATTGTCATGAGCCATGTACAGTGGAGAATACCTGTAGTCAGCTACTTAGGAGGTTGAGGCATGAGGATCATTTAAACTAGTCTGGACCAAAGTAAACCATATTTTAAACAATTTTCTTTAGTCCAACTATACACATAAACAATTGACTTCTACTATGGAAAACTGTAAAACTTGCTTATATTGTAGTATGACCAAAAGAAGTTTCTAGAGGCTATATATCAAAATGTCAGAGGAACAAAAATCCATTACATTGTATGTATAGGGTAAGATAATACATGAATGTGACTTTAGGTATCAATTCTTAAGCACATGAAAAACATTAATTACAGAGGGAAACATTGATAAATTCAACTACAAGTTTGTTGCCTAATTGTCATCTCTCTCTCTCTCTCTCTCTCTCTCTCTCTGGTCTCATCTCCTAGTTCAGCTCTGGCTAGTGAATGGAGTGTGCCATTCTGGCTCACGGTTCTCTAACATTTCTCCCAAGTACACAGTGCATAGTTTCTGTTCATGGCCTTTTCCACATCCCAGAGAATCACTTTACCATCGTGGAAATAACCTTAGACTATGGTGTCAATGCTACGTAGCCCAGTAGAAGCATCAAGGAAAGGGCTTTGATTCATGCTTCAGATCTTTTTCCCTCCGACCTTCAACTCTGACACTCATTTTGTACCATCCTCAGAAGGTTCTGGTAGAATTGATCACATTCTCAATAGTGATGATAACAGGATTGTATCTTCAGTAATTCTCCCTATTATTCCCTCACCTGTCACTGAGAATCTTTCCCAACTAAGCTACACAGTGAAAGAGCTTGCCATAGGTCTGTTTGGGTAGAAACTTAAATAACAACATTTCAATTAACAACTCCTCATCCTCCACCCTCCACCTCTTTTTCTGGTTTCTTGTTTTGCCCCCTTTTTCTTTTTCATGATCTGAGGCATCCAACACAAGATTGTGAGCATGCTAGGCAAGTAGCCTACCAATGAGGTATATCATTACCTCTACAGTTTCTATTTTAAAGACATTATTCAAAGAGAGAGAAAACTATGATTCACAGAATGATATTTCCAAAAATAGAACTTGAAAAAAATTATACAGTTGAAAAAATAACCACTTAAAAATCATCTTATGAAATATGAAGAGATAGTTCTTCAAAAGTGAATTTGGACTTTAAATGTCACTGAAGAAAAACTTTAAAAACTGGTCAGTATACATAAAGAAAAAGTATTTAATTACATGTTAAAATATAATGAGATGTCATTAAAGTAAGAGGAATGATAACACCAAGTATTAGCAATTCAAATTCTCCTATCCAGCCATTGGGAATATAAAATTAAGACAAATACTTTGGAAAACTTGGTATCTATCAAAGTTGCAGATATGCTCATATTTTGATCTAGAGTTCGACCTTGGACATTTATGACCATTATAAAGATAGACATTTATGCCCATTTTCCTTTGGACATATTGTCTCCAAGAACTAGTAACTGAAAAAGATTCAAATTTTCAACCCCTTTTATGGATAAATACATATAATATAGGAAGGTCAGATCTATATAATATGTCAAAGAAAATGAATTAATTGGTAAGCCCAATATATGTAATGTGGGTTTAAACATGAAAATATATTTTAATTTTTCTATTCACAAAACTTAAATTTTGCTTAGTAATACATGCATAACAGTTAAGGTATAAAAGGCAGGTTGTAGTATGATAGACTCCAGTGGTGATTAGGGAAGAAAAAGAAGTGGGCAGTGGACACTATTCTTTTACAAAGTATCAAGACATATAATTATGAGAAATTTAACACAAAAATAAAGACAAACAAAACAATTGGTAATCTTCCACAGCCGAGTTTAAAATGATCATTTAATGATCTGTTATATTTTAATTCTGCTTCTCTGTTCCCCAGCCTTAAACTAATCATTTTGAAGCTGGTCTTACACATCATGCTGGTACATGCATATCTGTTTTTATGTTTGCAATATAAGGTTTTTATTCAGCACACCATGATCATAAGTAGTGGTACTCTTTCCGCAAGATACTTAGTCGTAATTTCCCAGCACCATTGGCGATCAAATGATTGTTCAAATTTCTTCTGGTATTCTTAATGATTTAAATGATTGGTTTGTTTAAATCAGAATCCTTGCAGTGGTCAACATCTTATCTTTATCTGCTAGATCTCTGGCTTTGAGTGATTATGCCTTTTTGTTGTCTAGTCTTTTATTTTCAATATAATTTACTTCAGTCTCTATACTGTCCTTCACTGGATGAAAAACTATATGGTATGTCTATCAATTAATTAATTAGCTATTTAATAGGGCTTCTTTTTATCTGTGAGAACCATCTTCCTTCATTTTTTTCTTCTTAGTTTTCATAGTTGTAATAAAGGAGATCATTTGACCAACAGTGTTGTTTACTGTCTCAGAGCCCAACTTGTGTAAGCATGGGCTAGTGTAGCGCTTTCCTTCGCCACGTTTGCTTACGTAAATGGAAAGCAATCTCTGACATAATCTGCCCTAGATTTTAGTGTGTAGTGTCTCTTTGGAGCAAGGGTTGATGGAGACAGTAATTTTCAGTAAGTTATCCTTTCTATCTTTGTTGGAAAGAACAGAAAAATCTTCTCATTGATCATTCTCTTCCTACACTTTTGCTCCACAAAATTTAAAATATTGTCATAGTAATATTCTGTTTCTTGATCTAATAAACACATTACTGTATTAGTGGAATGTCTATTCTATATTAGGGGATTATATAATAAAGCATTTAGGTACCTATATACTTTGTAAATAAGTGCTGTATTAGAAATATATCTGAAAATATACATAGACATTTTACATGTATGTTGCCATGGAGGATAAGCAAACAAATCTGGTGAGAAATATTTTAAAATTATACTTACAATATTTGTGTTTTACACACTATATAGAAATGCTTTATGTATAAGAAATAGCCCCAGAATCTTCCATATTATAATAACTTAACAAATAATTAATACTTAAATCACAATTTAACTATAACGACCTGTTATTTAACTGTAGCCTATGAGGTGGTGAACTGTGGGTGGTTAATGAATTAATCCAAGTCACACGAGAGGTATCTGAACTTGCTTTTAATGTTGAACCAATGGGAAAATGTGTCAAGTAACACGTGATGATGGTGTACAGAATATAGTCTAGAAGTTTCTTCTTAAGCAGCATCTATTAACACATACTATG
>NC_022031.1:23895981-23904409 GCF_000317375.1 Microtus ochrogaster | reverse complement strand
CTAAATAAGAAGGTGAACCCAAAGAAAAACATATAGTCATCCACCTGGATATGGGAAGTAGACAAGATTACAGGGCAAAACCTGGGAACTTGGGGATGAGTTGGCATGGGGCTAAGGGAAAATGGGGTAAGATACTATGATATTTGATGACTAATTAGATATGCCATTTTAAAATGATAACTTGATTGACATTTTTACATATTAAAGTCTCATAATCATTTATTCAATTTGATGACTAAAGAGTGATTTATGTCTTCCGTTTTCCATATCAAATTGATTCTAGATACTATTACCCATGGCAGATTGACCAAAGTAATACAAATAGATTTAAATATATACTGAAGTAATAAATTCCTCCTAGCTCATAGATAGAGATTGCAAATCAAGTACCTTTTCTATGTGATAGTGGAAGAAAATTAAGAGTTTACACCTGTCTTCCTAAGAAGGTCCTGCTATCATATATATTTCTAATAAAATAATATGTGAATCACATTCTCAGGAATGCTAGACCACTTCTGAGATATGTAAAGGGGAAATGGTTAGCTGCTTTGGCTCCTAGGCAAATTTGCCATTGTTTTCTGCAGAAATGTAGACTATCTGATTACTAATAACCATATAAAAAGTGCATAAAACCTCTTAAAAATGGATTGTTATTTATAAGTAATCTTGGGACTAGTTTTGAAAAAAATTTTTCAAGCCACTATACTGATAACAGTCTCTGTTCCTAATTTAGTTTCTACTGCTGCAATGATCTTTTTCACTGGAGGCAAAAGAGCATGGGAGTTGAAAAGACTGGCATCTGATATTCAATGATTTAAATCATTGTTTGTTATGAGACCTTAAGCAGGTTTTTTTTCTTTGTGTTCCTCTCTTCAGCTATTACATCATAATAACTCTGTGCTTCGTGCATCTGTTGTAATGATTAAATTCATGTAGCACCTTGGCATGCACCCACACAAGAATACACATCCACAAACTCATAGATAAGAAACCCTTTTACTTAATCACATACTAAAGATTGTAATTGCCTGTCAACTTTTTCAGTACATTCCAGAGCCTCTAAAATATCTCATTAGACTACAATATTATTAACTTTCAAATTCTATTTTTCTCTTAATATTCCCTCCTTTCTGTATCTCCTTGACTTAGTCTTCCATTTTAATTTCAGTGATGTTAGTATTTAGCTGGGCGGTGGTGGCACATTCTTTTAATCCCAGCACTCGGGACACAGAGCCAGAACGATCTCTGTGAGTTTGAGCCCAGCCTGGTCTACTAGAGCTAGTTCCAGGCTACTAGGAACTATTACACATATCCTGTTTCAACCACCCCCCCCAAATGTTGATACGTAATAGTCCAGAAAATATTTGAGACCACCACATAATTATAAATTTATTTTGAAGAAAGACTACATGTTTAAACTTAAGAACATGTATTTCTTGTTTATGTATTCTCAATATGTGTTTTTTTCGATGAACTGTATGTGGCAGAGACTAAATAAAAGTCTACAGTGACCACCTCGATGTATAGAACCTAACATGTAAACAGATCCTAAGTTTTATGAATAGGTTTACTTGAATAAAGAAAAGACCTCTATTAATGATTGCTACTTTAGAAAAAAATTAAATCTGTCAGTTTTAAGTCACACATGTAAGAACCGTTCACTGCTCCCAATAACAACAGGGAACAAATGTGACTGATTTGTTGAGACACATTGTCAGCATCTAGACTTGAGATTAGTTTCGAAGCACAAAGCCAATCTCATATGGTTCAAAGTTTGTACTTTAAATTGGCAACAGCATTCTAGATTCAGATAAGAATATGGGGGAAAAAATCTATTCATTATACATGTGAGAAGATTTTCTTCAGTTCAGAAAATTTGGGCCAAAGTCATGTCACTATCTCAGACAGGGAGAAGCTTTTAATCACATTTTAAATACTTGATTGATAACCATACACTAAGGTTTCAGCAAGGATTTAATTCTTAATAATAATTTTTAAATAGTATTTTGCTTAGAGATTTTGCTATATACCTCTTTGTCTTATTTGGGCTCCCGTATGAAACTCCAGTTCCACATAAACTCAAAACTCAATAACATCGAATTTAGAAAAGTCAAAAGTGATGGTCTATACTGCACAGCATGTCTCTTCAGGCTTAAATGGTGCCTATCACAGAAATTCCACATTCCTCCTCTCAGCCTGTTAGCCCCGTGGTTCTTTCTCCTTTGTATTTTCTATCTCTGTAGGTCTCCTAATTTCAAGTTATGTTACAGATCCATAATAACAAAGCATCAGATACACATACTAGCAGAAACGATTGAGGACTCGGCTCTAGACTCAGAGATACAGCGGCCTGAATTGTGACAAAGATGCCAAATCCATATATATTGGAGAAGACGCATCTCCTTCAATAAATGACGCTGAGAGCTGCATATCCACAAGTAATAGAATGAAACTCAATCTTTTTTGTCTTATATAAACATTAACTCCAAATGAATCAAATATCTTAAAGTGTGACCTGAATCTCTGGAACTGTCAGAGTAGAAGTTATAGAAACCACTTGATATAGGCAAGGGTTTTTCTTAATAGGACTCCTGTTGCTCAGGAAACAAAGCTATGACTTAACAAGTGAGAACTAATGAAATTGAGAGAGCTACTGTGTGGCAAGGAAGCAGCAAGCATAGTGAAGAAACAGCTCACAGAGTGAAGTCTTTTCTAACAATACACCTGCAAGAGGATCAGTGCCTACAATATACAAATAACAAGAAATAACCTAACTTCATCAATGAAAGGACAGCAAAGTGAGCCATTCATTGACAAAAGGTAACATATAAATTACAATTAAACATCTGAAAAACGTTCAGCCTCAGTAGCCATCCGAGAAATGCAACTAAAATTATACTGAGGTTCCATCTCACATCAATCAGAATGGCAGTCTCTGTTGAATTAAGAGCGGCAGAGCTGCATCCCCAGCACCTGGCCGCCTGCAAGGCTAGCTTTATACCCGAAATAATTACACGGAAACTGTATTCTTTTAATCACTGCCTGACCCATTAGTTCCAGCCTCTTATTGGCTAGCTCTTGCATATTGATCTAACCCATTTCTATTAATCTTTGTAGCCCACAAGCTGGCTTACCAGGAATGATCTTAACCTGCTTCTGCCTGGAATGTGAGAACCATGGCGACTCACTGACTCAACTTTTTTCTCCCAGCATCCTGTTCTGTTTTCTCCGCCTGCCTAAGGGTTGGCCTATGAAATGGGCCTAGGCAGTTTCTTTATTAATAAGAAATCACTCCCACATCATTTCCCCTTTTTCTGTTTAAACAAAAAAGAAAGGCTTTAACTTTAACATAGTAAAATTACATATAACAAACCAGTTATCAAGTAAGAATTGCAGGTACAGTATTTATATCTATTTTATCTTTTATCATAAAAATGGAAAACTATAACTACCTATCCATTCTTCGACTCCATCAAAGACTCCAGAAGGATATAATATTACCTAAGCAAACAAGAAATAAGAAAACTCTAGAAATGACAGAGACATCTCGCTGCCTGGACAGTCACCCAAAGTTCCTCTGTACCATTGGGGCATCCATCTTTGGCCTACAGGCCCATAGTTTCCAGCAGACATTTCCATGAAGCAGGAAAATTCCAAAGACAGCTAAGGGTTGGCCTATGAAATGGGCCTAGGCAGTTTCTTTATTAATAAGAAATCACTCCCACATCAAGTCACTTAAGCCCGCTTTACTTCTTTATTTTTATTAAATTTCCTGGTATCTGTTTTAGGCTCATGTCCTTGATTCATTGGAGTTGAGATTTGTGCAGGGTGATGTTGATATTTCCATTCTTCTACACATGGCCATCTGTTTCGTTTGACCACCACCATTTGTTGAAAATGATGTCTTTTCCCCAGTGTCTATTGTCTATTTTGGCTTCTTTGTACAAATAAGGTGTCTAAAGGTGTGTGGAATTATATCTGGGTCTTCAGTTTGATTTTATTGACCACTGAATGGAATTCCAACTAGAACCTAACTAGAATATTCACCCATACTTACTAACACTCTCAGTGTTGGAAGGTACTTTGTATGTTACCAGAAGAGAAAAGAAATCATCATTATCAATTTCTTTTAAATTAGTGTGAACAAAGTGGTACAAACAGACTCTCTCTTAGGTCAAAGAAAGTGACCTTGTTTTAAAATAAAGCTTGTAGAGTTGGCTTCCTCAAAACAACAGCAAAAATTGGAAAACAGATTAATTGGAAAAGTGTGTGTGTGTGTGTGTGGTGGGGAGAGAACCAGACGAACAGCAATGTCCTGTGCCATCACCAGTCTGCTGGGAGTGCTCCTATTATCCCAGAGAGCTGTATTAAAGTCATTCATCTTATATATGTTCTGTCAGTTTTAGGTCAGAATTTTGTAAAGTTGTGCTGTCAACATGGAGAGAGTGACTAAATTGACAATAGGGTAAACTGGTAATCCAAGAATTTAAATACTATTAGTCAGCTAGTCAGCAATGTATTATTGCTATAATATAATGGGAAAAGATGAGGGAGAGAGAAAGAGAGATCGAGAGAGAAAGAGAGAGAGAGAGAGAGAGAGAGAGAGAGAGAGAGAGAGAAAGAGAGAGAGAACAAACAAGAAAGAAAAGAAAAGAGATTGCACAATGAAATGAGAAAAAAAAAACCTGCACAAACAAAAGTAGATGATTGTATCAAGGGAAGAAAAGTAAAGTCTAGTCATATAAACTATGAGAAAGTAAAAGGACTGCTGAAATGAAATAAAACAAAAAAGGGATGCCAAGTGGCAAAGCGGAAAAAATAAGATCATAAAGCAGTCTTAGAGCAGGTTGGTTCTTGGACGCTGAAAGATATAAGCATCTGGTTCTGTGTGTGAAAGAGGAGGCTCAGTTGACCTTGTGAACGCTTCTCTTTCCCATGGTTTAACACAGTGCTGAGCCGATGTGGGACAGGGATATGCTGTGGGCCTCTGCTGTCTTCACTTTCCTAGTCTGTTTGTCAGGGTGTCTGTTTGCCCCTTATTTTTGCAGTCTGTGTGCTGGACAGTTTTTTAGTCATGGCCATATTTTCTAGCACATCCTGCTTTTGTGGCTAATGTTCAGCTGAGGTTATCTTCCAAGTCCCTTGGGGGTGTGGAAATCAATTAAAACTTTGAGTTATGCACAGATCTCAGGCTTTGGGGTGTGTCTGTGCTTTCATGCCCTTCTCAGAATTAATCTCCCCTGCTTGGTGATGCAGCTATTTGTTCCAAGTAGATGGGTGGAGTTTCATTTTTGGCACAACAGCCGTGAACAGCAGCTAGTTAGCTTTAGAGGCTGACCTACCATGTAATCTCAGTTCAAGGGCATCTAGTTCAGGTTTATTAGTTAATCTGATGTGTTACTGGCAACTGAGTTTGGGTTATTTGCCTTTGCACTATGTTGCCTGAGGAGGGCTTTGGTGTTGCAAGATCAGCAGCGGGCCTCCCAACCCCCTAGTGTTCCTTTTGATAGCTTTAGAAGTCTATGTGGGTTTTGAGTGAATGGAGTAATTTTCTCTTACCTCTAAAACGTGCCTTGAGTCAACATGATCAAAGCCCTTATGAACTTACAGAGACTGAGGCAGCGTGCACACACGGGTCCTGCATGGGTCGCATGAGGTCCTCTGCTTATTATGGCTTCTTGTTTAGTGTGTTCATGGGATTCCCGTGTGAGGGAACAAACAGGTTTCTGACTCTTATGCCTTCTTTTGGGCTCGTTTCCTTCTGTTCCTTTGTTTATTCCAACTCTGATGTGATAACTTTTGTTTTATCTTATATTTAATTTTGTTATATTTTAAAAGATAATGAATGAAAATGTAGCCACTAGGGCAGTGGTTCTCAACCTTCCTAATGCTGTAACACTTTTAATACAGTTCCTCGTTGTGGTGACCCCCAACCAAAAAATTATTTTCATTGCTATTTCATAATTGTAAATTTGCTACTGTTATGAATCATACTATAAATATTTGTGGTTCCCAGTCATTTTTGGTGACCCCTGTGAAAGGGCCACTCAACCACCAAAGGGGTCAGGACACACAGGTTGAGAACCACTGTTTCAGGGTAAAGGTTAATAGCTGAACTGTCATTTATCCTGGCTGGGAGAAGGAAAATAAGTTTTCTCCTATAGCGTGAGACGGTATGGGTATATTAATCACTGCAGCACAGGCCTCATGTTGAGGAGTAGCTGACCAACATACAATGAAATCCACAGGGTTTTATGTGCTTTTATTTGGTTACAGTTTGGTGTGTGTGTTTTCTTCTTTTGGGGTGTGGTTTTACTTTGTTTTTTTGGTTGGGGGGGTTATTGTTCTTTTTGATTTTTATTTGTTTTTGAAAAAAGAACTTAAAGTTGAGGGATGGGGAGGAAGGAAGAGAGGATCAGGAGGAACTTGGGAGAGGGGAAGAATATTAAATTTTAACAAATTAAAAATAAATTAAAATAAATATTCTGTGTTAGGTGCTGTGCTGTGTTGACTCCTGCTGTGAAGCAAGCTCCAGTGTTAGCTACATAGTCCCTTTAACCTATCTGAGTGCAGCCCAGGAGACGTTGGTCCCCAGCCTTGTCTTAGGAGAGTCTCTCTAGTGACTGGGGCACGGCCCAGCACAGTGCACAGTGTTCACACAGAGGGTCCAAGTTCAGGTCCCAGCACCCACATCAGGTGGCTCAGGACCATAGTGACTCCAGCACCAAGTTTCCTATGCCTCTGGCCTCTGCGGCACTTGTGTATGTGAGCACATATGTCTCCATATAAAAATTAATTTAAAATATTAAGTAATTATTTTAAAATATTCTTTTATGTTAATGAATTAACATTCTGGCTGTAAAGATCATAAAATATTTGAGTAAGAACTTCGTGAGCAGTTCAGCACTGTTGCAGACTCTGTCTCTAAGTGGAAACTGAGGTCAGAATAATCAAATTACAGTTAAGTTCGCTTTTGATATAGAAAACTCGTACATTTACATAATAGAGTATTACTCAGCAGTAAAAAACAATGACATCCTGAAATTGCAGGTAAATGGACAGAGCTAGAGGAAAACATTCTGAGTGAGGTAACACAGACCCAGAAAGATAAACATGGTATGTCCTTACTCATAAGTGGATACTAGCTGTAAAGCACAGGAAAACAGGCTATAATCCACAACCCCAGAGAAGCTAGGTAAAGAGGAGGACCCTAAGAGTGACATACATCAAGGGCCCCATGTCGCGCACCGCACACCTGTGTCTGTGCTCTGTGAGCTAGAACCCAGTTCGCGAGCTTCAGGCAAGGGGCTGGAGGTTGAGAATACAGAGACAGACCGACACGCAGACTTTCAAATACTGATACCAAAGCCCTCCTTTATTAACACCAGGTAGGCTTAAATACACTGCAGTCAATGGCCAACAAATGGAAATCCCATCCTCTGATCCTCTAAGCTAGGCACAGCTTCTAGTAACTTTAATTAGAAGGTTCTAGGAGGGAAAAGCAGCTGAAGGCCAGGACTCATTAATCCCAACATCCAGATGAAGGCCAGGACTTAATTGGTCCCAACAGCCCCAGGAAAGGGAAATAGTTAAGATCTTCTGTGTCAACTAAGAAGGGGAATAGAAGGGAGGGGATGGGGGATGGGAACGCGAGGCTCAAGATGGCCAAGTTGGGAGAGTGATGGAGAGGGGATGCAATGAAAGAGATATCTCGATAGAGGCAGCCATCATGGGGTTAGGGAGAAACAAGGTGGTAGGGAAATTCCCAGGAATCCACCAAGGATGACCTCAGCTAAGACTCCTAGCAATAGTGGAGAGAGTGTCTGACCTGGCCTTCCCCTATAATCAGATTAGTGACTACCCTTATTGTTATCATAGAACTGACATCCAGTAACTGATGGAAGCAGATGCAATGATCCACAGCCAAGCATGGGGCTGTTCTCCTGGAGCTTAGTTGAAGAGAGAAAGGAGGGATTATATAAGCGGTGTGTGTGTGTGTGTGTGTGTGTGTGTGTGTGTGTGTGTGTGTGAAGATCATGAATGGTGAAATCACAGAGATAACTGACCTGAGCTGTGGGAGTTCATGGACTCGGGACAGGGAAACTTGCATGGGACTGACCTAAGCCCTCTGTATGTGGGTGACAGTTATGTGGCTTGATCTGTTATGGGGGGCATGGCTGTGGAACCTGAACATACCCTGGGTGCATGGCCTGGCATTTTGGAACCCACTTTCTATGGTGGGATACCTTGCTCAGCCTTGATACAAGGGGGAGGAGCTTGGTCCTGCCTCAACTTGGTGTACTTGACTTTGTTGACTCCCAAAAGAGACCTTACCTCCTCCTCTGAGTGGATGGGGGTACAATGGGGGATGTGAGAGGGTAGGAGAAGGGTAGTGAAGGGTAACTGGGGCTAGAATGTAAAATTTATA
>NC_022031.1:23856944-23895881 GCF_000317375.1 Microtus ochrogaster | reverse complement strand
TGAAACAGAGCAAAGCAGTATTTGATAATCGTCATTCTCATGGTGATACACTCAGCGTTTTTAAAATTGGAGTTGCTCCTGGGTCTGCAGACAGAATCTAAAGATGCTATTTTTTTTTTTTCAATTTGGTCTAGATGTCCTTGGTGAGTGTCCTCCTGTGGAATGTGGTTCATCTCCAATCTAGCAGAAGACATCAAAGATGATTCTGAGTACATTATGTCCTGGGCTTCTGCAAAAGCTGTGTGAGTACACTAACACAGTGAGATCAATTTCCATTGTCCAGGGTCTGCTAAAGTGATTTTATACTAGGTTTGTAATGATGCTGGAATAAACTTGTCCTTTAGTTTCCGGCTGAGGTTGTAATGTTTGGTTAAGTTTGGACTTGTTTTATTTGTGCAGACTCATTCTTTGCTCCACAGAAACTTTTGATGAATAGAATTTTAATGTCAAACCAAGAAATTAGTTACATGGAGGAAACATTCTTTTCTAGTGCAGTTATCAAATATCTTAACTACTACCAGTACAATAGACATGTGTTTAATTCACATGTAAAAAGCTCCCATTGCAGACTAGCATTGTTTTAGCCCATTTTTTAAAGAAATAGCACTAAGGACATTCATCTGCCTCCTGGGAAGGTCACTCTTCTATAAAAAAAAGCGCCGGTCATGAATCTAGTAGTTATATCAGTCATAGACCCTTTACTCAGCTCTTGGAATTGATTCTAGAGTTGTTGAATATATTTGTTCTATGTAAATATTATGCAATGTGATTCTTTTGATTTTACTTTCAATTAACAGTAATAATTCCCGATATAGAATTAGGCTTTATATTTTTTATTTCCAGAGGTTCAGACAGTGATTTTAGGTTTAGTGTAGTAATTAATTGAATTCTATTATTTTTTGATGAGCATTTCTTGACTTGATGAAAAGTGCAAGAGAGCCTGCTTGTTTGTACCGGCTGCCCAGAAGCATAGTAACCATACAGAAACTATATTAATTGAAACATTGCTTGACCCATTAGCTCTAGCTTCTTATTGGCTAACTCTTACATCTAACCCATTTCTACTAATCTGTATATCACCACAAGGTCATGGCCTACCAGCAAAGTTTCAGCATGTCTATGTCAGTGGTGGCTCCATGGCATCTCTCTGACTCTGCCTTCCTCCTCCCATGTTATAGTCCAAGCCAGTTCTTTATTCATTAGCCAATAAAAGCAAAACATAGACAGAAGGACCTCCCACTCACAAGTTTACTAACTTGGGGGGAAATTGAATTCATCGGGTCCTGATTCTCTTAGACATAATTTTAAGGGAGTTCAGTCAACTAACAAGGAATTTTTTTTCTGAATATCAGCTTCTTTTTGCCTTGTCATACAAATCCATTAGATACTGAGCACTCTACTCTGTAGTATCACTTTCTTCACTTCTAACTGGTTCAAAGAAGGGCACTTTCCTATACTGCACAAAAGCACCGCGTCCTGTGCTCTGGGATCTGAATAAGAAAGTCTGAGTTTACTGAAAACTTTACCGTAACACTTTCCATTTCATTCCCTTTCACTGAAGCATCCATTGCTGTCTTTTGTATAACCCTATACCTCTATTGGAGCTAGGAAAGGTATCTAACACCTACAATTTCAGGCAAATTTTCTCCTGTTCTCATTTCACACATATACTTTTGCCCTTGGATTAATATCTTATTCTTAGAAATAACTGATGTTTTTCTATGCTGCGACTTTGCATGAATATTTTTTCTATACAATATATTTTTTATCACCTCTTCCCCCTTTCCCAACTCCTCCCAGATCCTGTCTATCCCTCTACCCAAATTAATATGAGAAAACTATAATATGAGGTTTAGTAGAGAGGGCATAGGAGAGAAGAATAATGGATGGAATATGGAGAGGGACAACTAACGGTAAAGGACACCTTAAAAAAGAGGGGGGACTTCCGCCTATGACCAGAAGCACTGCGGCACCTGGCTTGTGCATAGCAGGCCATGGTGGCTCCTGGTATGCACAAAGCCCTGCTGATATGCTCCCCACCCCTGCCAGCACGCATTTGAGTTAAGCCAGGACCCCGATTTCCTGCCAGTTGCTATCTGCATGCCCCAAGGGTGTACCACCAAGTTCAATTTGTACTTGGGAGTGGACTTCAAATTCGACACCAAACTGTACTTCCTGAGATTAACACTTCCTGGAAGGATTGTAGAAAATGGAAGTAAACAGGGGTCCCGTGATGCAGATAAAGTAATTTTAACTGTTTGATTGCCCAAAGTAGTTTCTAATCAGCAATCCAAAGGGCTAGACATGTTAACAGATCTTCTGGCCACAAGAGAACTCAGGTAGGCCAAACCACTTGTGGAAGAAATACCTGCTTCTGGAATTTCTGAAGAAGGAGGTGGCAATGAGGATGCAGAGTTTGACTGGGAAATTAAGCAGACTCCTTATGAAGAGGTCTCAGAAAATGCTCTACCCTTTCAGTATCACTAAGGATTTGGAAACCTGTGGAAGGTGTGGTTCAGCAGTTACAGGATTGCCTGGGTCAGGTCATTGATATTTAGCATACAGATTTCAGACCTGTGGCTGAATGAATACAGAAATGGGTGGCCACTGTGCCAGCCAAATTTGACCCAGATCATTATGTCACTGACTCACTGACTTCTTTGAAGACAGGCAGTTTGAAGTACGATTCTTGGTGGAATGATGGACATGCAAAAATGATAGCATTTTTTTGGGAAGGACCAGAAACCAAGAAGATGGCACTGCCTTAGTGTGTTTTTCAGAGGTGATGTTGCAGAATCAGAGCTGGGATCATGCCACCGCCATTGAAAATAAAAACCTAAGACACAATTGCAATCTCAAATGGGTGCTGGCCCCTGATA
Source organism: Microtus ochrogaster (assembly GCF_000317375.1). NCBI lineage: Eukaryota > Metazoa > Chordata > Mammalia > Rodentia > Cricetidae > Microtus > Microtus ochrogaster. The sequence continues at coordinate 23,893,002 of NC_022031.1, read as the reverse complement.
TCTGCCTCTGGACCCATGGAGGCTCTGCAGGGTTTGCAGTATCCCTGGAACAACAAAACAAAACAAAACAACCAACAACAACAACAACAACAACAACAACAACAAAAACCAGGTCCTATGGAAGGCTGCTTTTAATAGGTGGGCTCTAGAAATTGGAAACAAAGATGGTGGGAACAGATGTGCCTGTGGAGGAAGAATGGGGAAACTATAGATGTGGAAATAATTGATGTGGCGAAGGAGGGTATAGGAGCGATATGGGCGCACAGTCTCAGTAGACAAAGAACATGGCATTACTGAATAGTCAGTCCTAGACCTCACCTGTGGGGTTGCCTGTCTCATGGAGCTGCCACTAGGCTCGCAACAGTGGGAGAAGGAAAGTGCAGGCCACAGTCACTGCACACAGTGTGTAAGCACAATGGTCTTGCCTAGGGTGACTAGAATCGGGAGCACAAAGGGATGCTGTGGTCTGGAGCTCTGTCCCCTATTTTCTTGCATAACCACAATATTACCCTGGCTCTGGGCAATGCAGGGATATCCTAGTTTTGGGGTGATGGTCTAGTATTTAGGGTGCTTCACAGACAAGAGGCTGTGATCCAGAGCAATGACTCCTGGCAGTGAGTAAGTTGCAAAAAATATACTGAATGATGCCCTGAATTTTTTGATGCCATTATGCCAATTGCATTTCTGATGGAGGGCTGAGAAGGATGGAGGAACAGAGCTGTGCACTCATGGTGGAGAGAGGGGAGATGATGTCCATGTCCTCGGCCCAACTTACCACTGTTAGCCACGTTCATGTGCGCAGCCTGAGCTACCACTGAAGGCCACTCAGATGTCTGTGGTCTGTGACGCTGACTGCAGCCATGTTGATGTCTGTGGACTGTGATGCTTCCCGAAGCCAAATTGATATTCATGGTCTGTGACGTTGTTGGGGATCATGACTGGGCCTGTGGTCCTGCTGTACCTGAAATTTCTTTTTTGGTAGGGGGATCCACAGGGGTTAGGGGCATACCTGGGAGGACTGGAAAGGAACGGATGTTCAGAGTAGATTATTTGAAATTCCAAATAATTAATAAAAATATGGAAACCTACTATTGTAGAAACTTCCTAAAATATATACATGACTTAAAGGAATCTAGTGGAGTCATATTATATAAAAGGGACAAGTCAAAAAAGAAACATGCAGCTGACTCTGACTTCTTTCCTCCTCTATCTCTGCTTGGATTTCCTGCTTTGCTATATATTCTGCCTTGTCATAGGTCAAAGGAGTTTTTTTATTAACCAACGGTAATAAAACATATTCATAGCATACAGGGGGAAATCCCACATCCATTCTGAATTAATGGATCTGGCTTTCTGTACGAGATTCAATGCAGCAGTTCCAACAATATTTGATATATGTCAAAATCCCTATCCCTTGCTTCATATTCTATGTCCTTTTCCAACTTTTCATGTTCTCTTCTTCTTTTTTTTATGTGTGGTCTCTCTCTCTCTCTCTCTCTCTCTCTCTCTCTCTCTCTCTCTTTCTCTCGCTCTTTTTTTTTTTCTCTCTCTCTCTGGGTCATAAGTAGATGTTGGGTGTCTTTCTTCCCTTTCTGAACCTGGAGTGTACTGGTCTGCCAAGAATTAGCTCCCAGAATCCACCTAGCTCCATCCACTCCATCTCCATCCACTCCTCACCACTGCTCATTTGATGTGCTCATGTGATGATATTTTGTATGGATGCTGGGAATTTGAACTCAGCACCTTAGGCATAGGTGGTAAGTGTTTTAAAAACTGAGCCATCTCCCAGTCTATTGTTCTTGTTTTAAGAATTAATTATTGAAATATTAGAGACCTGAGAGTAATCAACCATAGTTATAAAAATGATATAAAAGAAAATTTCTTAATTTTATTTTTATTTAAAAAGCATATTTATTAACAATGATTACAATTTAGAATGTTAATATACAGTAAAAACAGTGTTATTTAGCTCAAATTAAAAATTTTAAATATAATCCTTACAGAAATATCACACTACATGTAGGTATAACTAACTTTCCTTTCTATTTGTGATAGTTGGAGGCTTGATGAAGTACATACCTTTAGTAGGTAATAGAAATAAAACATAAAGTTAGCATATACTATTATATTTATATCCCAGTAATCACACTATGTATGATGAATTCAGTGTGAATTTGACATATCAAAATGTCAAATTTAGGCATTTTCTAAACCACCTCTCTGTATTGATGAGAGAATATGCTTTTTGATTAGTTTTCTCAACTATTATAGCAAATATTTTATAAGCAGGCAATAATTGTATTTGTTATGTAAAGAAAGAAGTTGTTCCTTCTGTAGGAGATAGTGTCAGTGTAATGTAAGATATTTATTTCTCTTCATAAGTGTGCTTTTAGATTCTCATCAATATAACCATTTAAAAGGACTTAGTAGTTATGGATTTTTGCTTTTGCTTCTTTTTTTTAAGGTAATGACTTTGAGATTACTTCATGACTTGTAATTTCTGACTGGGAGACAAACCAAATTTTATAATAATGCTCAGAATATAAACTCATTGAATTTTCTTTTATAGTGCTTAATTAAAAGTTGTTTTTATAAAAGTCCACCATGGTCATATTTACTCTGCTGCTAAATTTTAATTACTTGAAATTACCATAGAAAACAAGTTTTCTTAAATTAATCTTAGTATATTACAAAACCGTGTTGACGTTTGTGCCAAACAAGGGCCAGTTTCTGAAAAGCCCACTCACACATTTTACTTTTTGTACAAATTAAAAGTTTTGTGCAAATTGCTCTTATCCCTTGCCATGTTCTTGGAAAATGTCCAAAAGTTATGTCAGATTGCATCTTTTGCTTAGTCTTGGTGATAGCACTGATAATCGTAAGGGTGAACAGTTGCTATCTGTTCACCATGTAACGGAACCGAGGTAAATGAATATATGCTTTCCTTATTTAAAACTCACAGGACAGAATTTTGGACTAGTTATCATGGTTATTCTCATTTCAAAAAGCCAAGGACCATAAACCTCAGGAAAACTAAATTACTCGTTCAAGGTCATTTAGCTAGTGCATATCAGAAGGAGGATTTGGTCATAGAATTTGCTCCCGTGTTCAGTGACTCTGTAAAGGTAGTGTCCTCAGTGGTCCTCAGTGCCGGAGCCCTGGTAGCTTGCAGAATGACCTTCTTTCCCCCCTGTGTTCTGACACCTGGGTCATCAATCCCGACAGCTTGATGCCCGCTTGCTGATTCCCAGTGTCAGTTGAGAATGGCTGATGCGATGGCCCCACAGCGCTCACATTTGTTGGAAAATTCCATGTTGATCTTTATAAAAAAAAAATAGTTGCTTCAGCTTCCAAGGTTGGATATTTCAGTCATGGTGCATAATTTTGAGAGTTGTGGAGCTGACATGCCTGAGGTGTGAAGATGATGATGTACTTCCTGTAGGCACGAAGGCACTCAGAGAGAAAGCGAGGCCATCGAGCTGTCGTTTGTTGTTTTCACTGCTCAGGGCTTTTAAGAAAGAAATGAAGGTCAATTAACTGGGAAGCTTAACCTCTCGCAGCTTGTCTCTTTCTGCATAGGCTTTTAGCCTGTTAAATAACTCATTTTCTCCCCCTTCTCCCTCCCAACCCCCTATCTGTTGTGAACATGTTTTTGGATTTCTTGTGCTGGGTCTAAGGAGCAGACTGCTTATATTCAAGAATGATTTGGAGGGGATAAAGTGTGCAAGAGTTTGAATTCTTGCCATAAGTCCCTGGCAGGCAGCCAGGCAGCCTCAGAGGACCAAGACTAATGACGGGAGGGTAAGGCCCGGGAGTACGGCTGGTAATGCAGCCTCCGTTTAATTGGGAGCAGGTACCGGTGCTAACTTCTCCATTTTAATTGGAAAAAGGGAAGGAGATTGTTAAGGAAGAAGGGGGGGAAAAAAAAGAATGCATAAAGTTTTCAAGCCTAGGAGCCAAAGGCAGTCCTGTCTATGCCAGAGAAAGAACTCAATTTAGGGCAATTTGCTCTGCAAGCTGGGCTTCAGTCTCTCCTGGGAACAGGGATGAGGAAGAAAATGAAACCAAAAGAGAGCTTGATAAAATCACCTAGCAAAGACAATCTCAGTAGAATAGGTTTTACTGAGTTAAATCTGCCCCAATCAATATGATTCTTTTCATATAAATTACAAATAAAAAGCCACAAGATTACAATAAAAAATCAAGACTGGAGCACTGCTGATGTTGCATCTGGGAGTCTTAAGAACTTGTTATGGAATATGTTTTTGCAACTGTAATGCTTAGTTTTTCTTTTCACCCTGGTCGTGCGAATCAAGTCTTCACTTTCTTTCCTTTCCTATGCATCCAGTTTTCTATATTGTTTGTAAAACCAAGAGAGTCATTCTCTTCTGATTAATTTCTTTTGTAGTGGAGATCCATATATTTTGTTTGTCTTGAGATATAATGAATCTCTTACTGGGATGATTAGTCATAATAGTCATAATAATAAGTCAGGATATTTCTTTTTATTGTACAATTTGTGATATGAATGTTGTTAAATAGTAATGTGAGTATTAAACAATAAAAGAGAGGTGAGAGTTCATATAAGAAAATATTTTCTGATGTATAAAAATAAAATAAAAATCCTGTGACATCAAGTTTAAGAGCAATCAGTTCTTAATATGTGGCTAAATTATACAAATGGGAATTTGGAGTCGCTGAAGGTATTTTAGCTTTAATTTTAATCCTTAAATAATGAGGTACAAGTCTATGCAAACATTTGTCTCACCATTAGTACAGTTGACTCATTGATAAACTTAGTTGAGAGCAGTACTCACTTTAATATCTAAAAGTACATTTTTAATGAGAGATGAAAAATACTTTAGATTTCAAGTTTTCTGGAGATTTTGCTCTACTGAGAAACACTTTGCACTGCCTGCTGGTGAGGACTCATTGGTTTGTACTGCCTGCTGGGGCAGGACTTGGCTCAGTCTGGTTAATCACATGTTTACTATGGGAAAGCTAAAGATGAGTTGATTATAGACATTTGATTGCTTGGTGATTATACGTGTGAATTTGGAAACCTTTTTATCTTAAATAAGAAGACTGTGTGGTATTTCATTGTGTCTGTTATAAGAAATTTACGATTAGGGAGGCAAAGAGACTTCTCTGGACAAAGTCAAATGGTCACACTCTAAGTGGTGGGCAGCTGGCATCCTGTGTGTTTATGACTATATAATGAACAAGGGACTCAATTGATCCCTTAAAAATATTTATAAAGAATTTCTGTTAAGCACTGCAGAAGAAGAAATATAGGGAACAATAAGAAGTTCATGTTCTTAATGGGAAATCCAGTCTAAAACACCAAGGTCAAATACAAAATTAGAAAACAGAAGGAAAATGTTGGCAAATAAGATTTTTCAAAGCTTGAAGTTCTCATTTCTGAACACCTGAAGATGGGTAACAGTGTCATATAGTTTGTGAAAAGCTTGGAAGTTTCAGTTGAATCCAAAAATACTTAAAATGCCCTGAGTTTTCAAGGGCTAGAAGAGCTGGAGAGATGTCTCAGCGGTTAAGAACACCTGCTTGCTCTTGGAGAGGACTTGAGTTCTAATCCCAGTACCCACAATGGCAGATCACAGTCATCTGAAACTCCAATCCCAGGAGATCCAATGCCCTCTCTGATCTCCATGGGCACCAGATATGCACATGGTCCCCATAAAGACATGTAGGGAGAACACTCATACATAAATATTTTTTTTTTAAATGCAAGGGCTGAAGAGGATGCTGAAAATTGTGCTAACGAAGACACATGATCAAGAGACTAGGAAGACTGAGGGAGTAGAAAACACATTTCAGAAAAAAAATCAAAAGATTCCCAATAGACAATGGGAGCTCTATGGTACTTTGGAAGATCACAATGAGAAAGGTTTATTTCTCATGAAGGACATGCATTTAAGATTGCTTTGTGTATTTTTCTTAAGGTCAAGAATGTTCCAGATAGAATGGCTTAGTCTTAGCAAGCAGTATAAATTCGATGACCACACAACCGTTATCAATCCCACTTTGCACCTCGGTGACCAGACCACTCCCTCCCTCCATGTTGCTGCCACCCTGCTATTCTCTGAGAGAGACCCACTCACCAAACTGTGACCCAGAACTGCCTGTGGTGAACGTGTGACCATGTGTTGAAACACTTCTTACCGAGGAGGTGCAGTGTGAGTACATGGTAAGACAAAAATAACAACTCAGCATTATACTTGTGTGAAATTACTTGAGGAATTATGATTGCCTCTGTCTCTTAGTTAGACCTTCTTAGCATCACAGCAACCCTCCTGCACAGGACACTTCAGTCCTTGCTCATTCTTACATCTGCAGCTTGAAAAGATCAAGGAGAGAATGAGGTCTTCTTTTTCTGTCTTGTATGAGTAGACTCGATGGCTTCTGGCATTAAGGAAAACTTTCTTTGCTCCCTTGACAATGAAATAAAAGGTTCATATGGCGGTCGATACAGAGATGGGTATGTCTTTAATATGAGTGAAGGAATGGGAAAAAAGGATTTTCTCTTCAGCCCAGCCACACAGATGTTACTTGGCTCTGATTCTGTAAATGGCTGTTTCTTGATGCAGCAGAACAACTGGAAATAAGAGCACATGCAGGAATTTTACTTTTCTCTAATGTTGCCCTTCTCCATTGTCACCTTGGGGCCGTATTTAACTCCAAATAAGTAGATAACTGAAGTTGGGAGGAGCTCTAATTGCTGCCCTTTGTGTAGGGTATTGATTTGTTAGCATCTTTCTTGTCTTTATAAAGAGGCGGCGGGGGCGGGGGGGGGATAAATATGGTTCATTTGCCATGACAGTTCTCACACACATAGACCGGTGTCTGATCTGCTCATGTGTAAGGTTGTGTCTGACAACCTTGGCGGATTCTGAAAAAAGAAAAGAAGGAAAAATTTTGAGTTGTTTGGGAGAAATTTTATCATTCCTGAATTGAAATGTAGTGGATTGTAAATACACTGGATTATAAATAATAGGTGGAATTGTGCTAGGTCGTGATTATGTATCTTGAATGAATATAGTTATCATGTTTTAATCATGTTTTAATTTCAATAGTGAAGCTGATCACATCTTTGAGAAGCATATTAATTAAAAAAAACTTCCATGTGGATCACGTATGAAGAAGTTTTTATTAGTTTGCACATGGCTTCTTCCTTGTTGAGGACTATCTTTTCGTTGTTTAGTTCCGTTTAGTGAAAAGTTTAGTTGAAAATGTACCACTGCTGGATATGACATGGACATGAAGTTTTCTATGTTCTTCCCTACACAGAGTGTAGAGTCTGGATTAATATAGAGCAAATCTTCTGCAAGGGTTGAGAACAGGTTGCACCACTTGTTTATTTAGACAATACTAGATTAAGGTTGGGTTAACACTATAGGGCTCAAATTCCGACCAGCCACCATCCTACTGTGGATCATCTTTTGCTTAAAATGCACTTCTTCAGAATAAGGCATGAATCAAGAGTTCAGTTTCATTTCGGACATTAGAATCTGAAGTTTGCATGATGTCATGTATGGCAATTAATCGAGGTGGGGCTTGAGCTGGGATTTCCTGCTGCCAGTGGGGACGTTAGAGAATTTGATAACACTGCATTTATTACTTTGATCATTTTTCCTTTTTCTTAGACTCCGTAGTACTCCTCTGAGAGTGTATAAAAGTTCACATTCTTGCAAATTTCTGCTTATATGATCGTTTAGGGCAAAATATAAAAAAAAATCCTATTTATGTTCTCTTTCATATGTAAAAAACAATGTGAAAATGATTCTTTTAGGCATTAAGACACTGTCAATAGCTTGATGATAGCTTTATCATACTTCACTTTTGTTTGGCTCGCCATGTGGTGGCGGCACATACCTTTAATTCCAGAACTCGGGAGGCAGAGGTAGACAGAACTCTGAGTTCGAAACCAGTCTGGTGTACAACAGCTAGTTCCAGGACAGCCAGGCCTAAATCCACTTTTGTTTGACTCAGCTTAAAATAAAAATTTTTAAACTTCTCCAAAAGAAAAATTTTCTTATTAAATTAATGATTGTTATCATTTTCATAATTTCTTACTCTGAAAAAATTCCAAACCCATGAACGAATAGAACGTATTTTGTGCTGAATACATGTATATTTCAGAGTGGCTGGCTGTTACAAGTACGAGATTTGAAAGCTATCTCATGTTTTGTATGCCGAGATGCTTTTGCCAAACCATTAGAAAATCATGCAGATATTGTAAGAATTCACCTCTAATCAAAGAGTGTTTTTCCCCATCACAACCCTAATAATCAAATATATACCATGGAATTAAGTAATTTAGGACAAATTAAAAATTTCAAAATTATCCAATGACCAGCTTTAGAGTTGTTTATCTATTTCATTGGCTTTCTGTTTTATTTTTTTCTGCTTAAAACCAAAACTATATTTTAAAATTTAAATTAATTTCTTTTTTTAAGCTATACACGTAAAAATGGACATATGAACAGGATACCAGGTAGTGCTTACATTATTGGTATCTTCCCAACCTTTACCACCTGTGATAAAACATTTTGAACTATAGGACTGGGGAGATGGCACAGTGGAGAAAATCAGTTGCACCTGATCCCTGATCTGGGTTTGACTACAGATCCTACAGTGGAAGAAAGAACCAACTCATGAAGGTGGTCTTTTTTTCATGTGCGCAGTGTTTTTTATATGCACCACTACTCTACACAGTAGAGGCAGTAAAAAAAAAAGTTTTCCCGAAAGCTGCAGGTGGACAAGAAAGATCAGAGGGTAAGGACACTTGTCACAAAAGCTTAGTGACTTCAGTTGGGTCTCCAGAACATAGACAAAGATGGAAGGAGAGAGCTGGCTCCACAAAGTGGTCTTTTGACCTCCAACACCCATGTTCTGGTTGACTCTTCTACCAGTAATGATAAATAAATAAATTTAAAACAATGTTTCCCATCCCCCCCACATTTAAATACACGTTTCTTTATCATTATCTACAGTTTTGCTAATGTGCAACAGTTCATCAGAACGTCATACTTCTATAATCTCTAGCTTAATATGTGTCGACCAGCAGTTCCCCAGCTCTCCTTCCCTTACATGTTCTAGTAACCAGCACTCTACTGACTTTGGGTAAGTGAGGTCATGGAGCACCTGTGATGCTGCAACTGTCTTATTTCTCTTACGTACCTCCTGTCCCACCCATTCACACTGTCAGCAGCTGAGTGTACTCTTTCTCTGTAAATATGGAAACGTCCATCCACTGACATAGTGGGCAATTAGTTTGCTCCCGTACTTTGACTATTTATTGCAAACGGTTTCCCAATATAAATAGGGGTTCAGACTTTTGTCATGATGATTTTATTTCCTTTAAATACATACCCAGCAGTCTGACTGTTGGGTCATATGGTAAGTAAAGGTTTAATTTTTGTGGAACCTTCATACTTTGCTGCTTTTTCCTTAATGGCTCTATTAGTTGACATCTTCTTCAGTGTTCTGTAGTGACTCCCACTTCCTACACAGCATGAACAACACTTGCCATCTTTCTCTTAGAAACAAACGGTCATTCTTATGACATGTGATGATATCTGATTGTGGTTCTGATTTGCGTTTCTCTCAGGAATAGAGGCTTTTTTAGTTAGGAAGTTGATTTGCAACAAACAATTCAATTAAAGATCATTAAATACATTTAGTTATCTTGCCTTCCTCTTTTATTATAAAAATTTTCTCTTTATGACTATTATGACTTGAGACTTTTGAAAAGCTACATTTAAAAAATTCTTTGGAAATAAGTATTTATACATTTTAAAAATCATTTACAGTATTTTTGTCACGAATAACACATGGGTGCCATGTAACATTTATAGTATGTCTCTTGGTCACTTGCCCCATTATTAGTGTTTCTTCTTAAAATAATTTCTCAAGGTATATCTGAGACACTTCCAATTCAAATGTTATTTTTTTCATGCTATTGCTAGATAATGGGGTAATACTTTAAGATTTTATTTTCAGCAATTTTCAAAAAATTGACTTAATTTTAGTTCAATGGTGGTCTTTTTAATGAATATGTTCTTATATTGTTGCTATCAATTTTTTTCTATGTATTATATTAATTTTATATTTACCAATATATCTTCCTTAAGGGAACAGTTTTTCTCTTCTATATTTAAATAAAGTATGACTATATATATGAGTTTTTTTATATTTGATGAGTTATAATATCCCTTACTATTATTATTGATTTAATCAGATATTATACCACATACGTTTGGTGGAGGCATTTTACACTGGTGTCTTTATCTTTTAGTATGCCCTCACCAGTATTTAACCCCTCTTTTGTCATCTAACTCTGCAAAGCACTTCCAGCTTACCTTACACTTTCTTAGCTCAGGACATGGAACCAACAATCCTTGTTCTATAGAGCCTCGCTATTTTTAGGGTGGAACATATCTGAGAACCCAAAATTTGGATTCAGAGTATTTAATATTGTTTTGCGCATTCCAGGGGATAGATGTAGAAAAAAGTTTGATGTCGCTGTCTCACGCTGATAGCTACTTTTCAGGGATCCTAGCACACTTTCTTCCAGTGCACGGCTTCAGATTCACTTTCTGTACAGGAAGAATCTTGGCTCGACATTAATAAATTCATTTATTTATTGTATTATACAACTATCAGGAAAATTTCTCAGAATGACTATACTGACCTCTGTCAGCAGCAAATGTAAGTAAAAGAACTTTATGTCCTCTTTGTCTGTAAGGTATATTGTATTGAGGCTTTATACTCATAGGAACACTGCCTTCAAAATGATTTGTATCACAAGCCGGGCAGTGGTGGTACACGCCTTTAAACCCAGCACTGGTGATCTCTATGAGTTCAATGCCAGCCTGGTCTACAAAGCAAGTTCCAGAGCATTCTCCAAAGCTACACAGAGAAACTCTGTCTTGAATAACTTTGAAAAAATGTATTACATCGTCCAAAAGGATAGTCCCTATATTCATGTCTTAATGAAAATTTACATATTTTTATTATTCATTAAGATTTTATTCTTTGAGGATTTCATATATGTACACAACGTATTTTGACCATAACTACCCTTCTACATTGTACCCCATGCAGATGCCTTTCCCACATATCCCTCATAACTTCATGTCATCTTACCTTTTTTGAAGTAACCTACCGAGTACAAATTTTAGTATTTTTTCTTTTGTTCATGATCCTATTTCTCTCTTCGTTGTTATTTTAAATATATTTTTCATATCACTTATTTCCTTCCTTATTCTCAATTTTTTTTTGGGTAACCATCATAGTCATTTATTTTTTTGTTCTAACCACTACTTACTAATTGACAAGCATTTCTCAAGAGCTTGTCAATTAGTGTGCATTAACGCCTTTCACTTTTCATGAATTTTATTTTGGTTCCAGATCAGTCAGTGACTTGATCTTTTTATGTATGCTATCATACATGAAAAGTGTATGTGTTCAAATACTATTTAGATTATCCTTGGATATTTTTAGGTCTCCATTGTTTTCTCTTACCTGATTTCATCAATGAGGATTTTAGAAGTATTTCTTGTTCCTGACTACAGAGGGATAATGTTGGCCAACATAAGTCATTATTAGTTTTAGGTTGCACACACACACAAAATAGTTCTTTTCCCCCACCCCCTCTCTATCTGTCTTTCTCTCTCTCACACACACATATATACATACATACATTACATACATACATTCTTATACTTGTAGATGTTGAAATTTGATGAAACTACTTTCATGTTGTCAGCATCAATTGACATTGAATATGACAGAATGATGTTTTCTTATTTAGATTATTAATATCATAAAGCATACTCAAAGGTTTCAAAATTTTATAGTGCCCCAGTATTTCAGACTAACTAACTAACTAACTGCAACACGATCATATGGCTTTGTGTGTGCTGTTGGAACATGGAAATATGTCCGGCTTTGACCTCTGGGGATGAGGTTCAGTTGTTAAGGTTTTATGTACTTCCTTCCTTTAAACTTAAAGATCTGGGAAGATTTTCCTTTTGCACTCTGTAACTTCCTCACAGCATTGGATTTGACTATGTCATGGGAAGTCTGCTGGCACTTCTGTGGGAAACTATATTGGTGCTTTGTCCATTCGGCTGTTTCTGTGCGTGTTCTCGGTCTTCTGAGATAAACTTGGTAAAAACACTGTGAGAACTTCCCATTTCATCTATATTTTCAGGTTGATGTCTAAGGACTTCCGAAAAGTAGTCACTTATGACTTGTCTTTCTCCTTAATTTGCTTCACTTCTTCCCCTTTACTCATTAGATTAGCCAGTGATTTCCTTATTTTGTTGGTTTTATTGAAACAATTAATATTCCTACTCTTTTTAATTTTGTGATTTTTTCTAACTTTTAATGTTTAAAAATTCTTCCTAGTGTTTGGTGTTTGCTAATTATATAAACGCGTGGTTTAACTTAGTCTCATAAATTTTGATGTGTACTTTTAAAATTAAAGTTGTTTTTCTAAACAAGATTGGAGTTTTTGTCTTGGTCTCTGTCCCTGGTTTTAAGAACCCATCATCAGCTCTGTTACTTGGCTTGGAATGGCCTTAACATTATACTTCTTATACCTTATGACACTGATGTCAAGGTTCTTACTTTCCTTTTTATAGGATGTATTTAGAACTTTTTTTTTTTTTTTGGTTTTTTTTCGAGACAGGGTTTCTCTGTGGCTTTGGAGCCTGTCCTGGAACTAGCTCTGTAGACCAGGCTGGCCTCGAACTCACAGAGATCCGCCTGCCTCTGCCTCCCGAGTGCTGGGATTAAAGGCGTGCACCACCACCGCCCAGCCAGAACTTTTAAATATCTAAAGTAACTTCAGAATGTAAAATTACAAAAACAAGTGTTTTTCATGGACATTGGATGTATTTCTTGTTGCCTTCTCTCCATTTACCTACTCTGTTCTTCATGGTCACCTACATTTTTATATCATCATTTACTTTTTTCTCCATTTTTAAAATAGAAAGAGAGGATAAAAGATCTCTTTTGTATTATGCAGTTTGTTCTCAGCTAACATTATCTGCTGTTCTGTTTCTGAAGTTGGACAACATGTTATTTGTTACATAGAAATTGATACTTCATTTCATCGTTGTGAAATTTGATCTTTAATAAAGATGTCATTCAAAAATCCTATTTGGTTCTTTCTGGTCTGCTTTCTATGCCTGTTTTTCAGTCTGGTTTCTGGTTTGTGGAATTTACTGCTGTGCTGTAGCCTATCTTTGTATTTGAGCACCTCCGCATTATCTCATTTTAAATTGCAGACAGTAGCTTTACATTTCATCTGTGAGCCTACAGGATATCCTACTCATAAAATCCAAAGCCATTTACTAGCTGCTATAACAGATGTTATTTAATACCAGTGACATATTTTTATATTAATGGTGGTTAATAAAATGCATATTTTATGGTATCTTATTTCAGATGTATATTGTACATATTTAGACCATTTCTATTTGTGTCTAGCTTTACATGCCATGTCATTTCCGTCTCTTTCAAATTCAGTTATTGATAAATTTATGTAATTTTTTGTCTTCATTTTTCTTTACTAAATTGCAGTACAGATTCTCCAGAGCACATGATGCTTATGTTCTTGAATATTTGTCTTTAGGATGTGATTTACTTTGTTATTTGTCTGAAACCTGTAATTTAATTTACTGCTCATCAAGTATCCTGTGATATTTTACAAACCTCTTCATGGTGTATGAAATTTCCACACATATTGTCTCTGAGAATAACCCACACTTGAAACCATTTTCTTGTGTTTTTTAATTTAATGATATCACACAGTGTTCTCCTGAAGGTTTTGTAAATATCACACTACTTCTGTTTGTTTTATATTTTTCTGTGAGCATTTTTTTTCTAGCCTTCTTACGTTTCTATCTTTTCATCTGAACACCATAAAGAGCTGCTCTCACTCTATAATCTAAGAGTTTTGTTCTATGTTTAGGGCAAGCATTCTGGAGAAGCTTTTCTAAGGACACCTTAAGCCCTTTCAAAGAAGTATTACTCAGGTTTCCTTATTCTGTTTTTATTTTACCTTTTATTATAAATTCCAATTGTATGTATAGTAATTCTCATTTTTATGCCACTTATTTCCTTAGTCATTTTAAGCTTTGCTTTCATTTTTAAAATGTGTTTTTATTAAATCTTATCTATTTGTTTGTATTATGTGGAGTATATTGTAAAGGATGGATACCATATATCCAGAATATGTTTGTTTTTTTTATAATGGATTTTTGCAGGATAACATTGAAATGTAATTCTAATTTGAATTCTTTGTAAATTTTATTTTAATTTCTGGTCATTTGGAGTATGTCTTCAAACACGTTTTAATTTGTTTGTTTGTTTTGTTTCTTGTTTTGGTGGTGTTAGTTTCTCTGTAATAGTTTGGCATTTTTTGTTTCATAAAATATAATTTAGCAGAAGGCTAAATTATTGGAATCTCTTCTTTCTTTCTTTCTTTTTGTTTTTTTAAGACAGGGTTTCTCTGTGTTCTTCTGGCTGTCCTGAACTCATTTGGAGGCAGGCTGGCCTTGAACTCACAGAGATTCACCTATCTCTGCCTCCTGAGTACTGGGGTTAAAGGCATGCACCACCATGCCTGGCTGGAATCTCATTTTTAACTAAAAATATTCTGCTTTGCTTTAGCTTTCTCTGATGTTAATGTTAATGGTTTAAAACGTTCGGTACTCTAATTTTTATTTGTTTTAAAACTTGTGGTTTATGTTGTTACTTCACTTGCATGTAGGCTTACAAAGTTTTAAACATTCTTATCATAATTAAATATTATGATCAAAGAAGGGGGAAAGGATTTAGGAGCCAGAGGGGTTGAAGACACCAGGAGAACAAAGCCTACAGAATATACTAAGGGAGGGGGGCTCACAGAGGTCAAGAGAGACTAAAGTGACAATCAGGGAGCCTGTATGGCTCTGAGCTAGGTCCTCTGAGTATTTGTTATGGTTCTGTAGCTTGGTGTTTTCCTCATACTCCCAACAATAGGGGTGTGTCTGACTCTTTTGTCTCTGCTTGGGACCCTATTTCGCCTATTGGATTTCCTCATCCAGCTTTGATATGATGGTATATGCCTAGTCTTATTGTAGCTTGTTAGGCTAAGTTTGGTGGATATCCCTGGGAGGCTCTCTCTCTCTCTCTCTCTCTCTCTCTCTCTCTCTCTCTCTCTCTCTCTCTCTCTCTCTTGAAGGAAAACAGGAAAGGAGTTGATCTGGGGCAAGTTAAAGTGGGGAGAGTAACTGGGAGGAGAGAAAAGTGTGGTCTGGTTGTAATATATGAGAGGAGTAAAAGTTAAAAAAATGAGTATTTATCAGCATGCTAACCCACCCTTGTTCTAGGATAGCACCTTCTGGTTCCTTATTTGACTCCAGGGAACAGATGTGACCGGAAGTGAACAAGAAAGCCCTGCTTTCTCCTTGTGTAATGTTGCTGTCACTGAGCCAGAAGAGACATGGAGATTTGACTTTGTATTATTTCCCCACAGCTAATATCAGCTCTCTGGCAGGAGCTTTGGCTTTCCTCCAAGTGGCCTGAGTGTCAGCTTTAATCTTGGTTTGGTTTTCATTCATTTTTTTCCTACGCTCTCATGTGTGTTTTAATCATATTTCATAAGAGGTTGCTTTAGGGGATCTTGGCAAATAAACATTTTAAATCATGATCTGTTTACATTTTAATCATAACCAATTTGTTATTTAGATGATGCTTAACCGTTCCCTTGTTAAAGAGTGTTGGGTGTTTGTGTGATATATATTAACTTTAAACATTTTGAAAATCATGTGTCCTTGCCATAATCTCAAGCTCTTACCTTAGTCATTGTTCTTTAAACAATTATTTTTTTTTTATTTTAACTGAAATATATCATTGTCTTTCCCCAATGAAGTAAAAATTGGAATAAACTATTTTATACTGAAAAAAATGTTTGGGATATATCCAGAACAAAAATAAAATTATAATTGTATAGTTTTAATATTTTCTTTGTATTGCTTCAGTTTGGGTGCTGTGAGTGACAGAACATTGCTTCTTAGGATGCAGCTGTGTCGAGTTATACAACGGGCTTCAAACAACAGCTGTAAATGAGTTTCTAAACTGTTATTCTTCTTTAGAATGTAAAGCATGAACTTGACTTATTTTTATTAAAAAAGAAATAAAAATCCAAATTCATCTCTTAAAAATAAGATTGAATTTCAAGAATTATCAAAAATATTTTAAGGTACAAAGCTCTCTAACTCTGGGGTACATCATATAAACATGTAAGTCGAAGCTACCGACTGAAAACGCAAGTAATCCAGTTTGCTGTAGGTCTCTGAAATCCTCCACTCAGAGCTGTCAAATGCCTGCTTGTCTTTAGGGTGCAACTCTAGCTCATCCCGTACCCTATCTTGTAAAATCTTGTTGTGGGGGTCAGGCTGCCATTACCTGTATTAGGAAGTGGAATGGTTTATTTCCCTATACTCTATTGCAATCCCTTTGGTTTCTTGTAAATGAGACCAAATTTTCCATCTGCCTTCATCCTCTGTTAATGAATTAAGCAAAAACCATCGCATTGTCTCCCTTTGAATTTCTGCTACTCTAACCCTCGATTAAATGTCAGCTTTTTGTTTCCATTGTTTTACTCCCCCCATTTACATTTTTGACAGCCTTCTCTCTCAACTGAATACTGTTATCACTTCTTTATTTTAATCCTCTCCCAAGCTGCCTATATTATCACCCCTGTGTTTCAGAACTCAGACTCTTACCCTTTAATCCACTAATTGGCTTTTTACCCCGGCTTGCCTGCCGCTTCTTTGTATGTCTGACCCTCCTTTCTTCGGCACAACCTGCCCACCAGGCTTGAGGTCCTGCCAGATATCCTTACCCTGTGCCCTCCCTCAGCACCCAAAGGACTTTATTATTTTCTTCTATAATCTCCCTAAAGTTTCTATGAAAGCAACCTCCAACTAAAATCATTTTCTAGAATAAATAGTATAGCTTTCTTTCTCAAATGAATTTTTTAAAAAAATGTCTATTTTATGCTGTCTTTATTTTCTGATTAAAGATATACATTGAATTTAGCAGCTGAGAAAATGTATGTAATTAAGACATTAATTTTATCTTGTTAATTTCTATTTTCATTTTCCCCTTGGTGTAGAAAGAATGTTTGTTATTCATTTTGTGAATAATTTTCTATTTAAATATGAATATACTAATTTTTATGGTAAGAAACTCAAATTTATACTTCTTTTTAGTGACTTTGAAAATATGGCAAAGTAAAATTTCATGAAAATGAAAGAAGACAACATTCTTACAATCTTTGCACATATGTACGAGGTTGGTGAGTTTAAGTTCAATTATTTGTAATAATTATATTTGTGCATTCTACATGGTAGGACTTATTTATAAATATAGAACAAATTATAGATGAATATGTTAACATATGTACAAATGCTAAATGTTATCACATTTAAATCATTTCAAATTAAGTAATAGTTTGAAATTTGTTTTTCATGGACTTTTCAAATTATAATTTCTTTTTCTTATTTTAATGGTTTGCTTTTTGTGACATGCACAGACTGAAATAGTCTTGGTCTATTAGAAACTAACAATTTAGACTGCCTAACTTTATTACCTGAAGCTTGGTAAGAACTTATAGGCAAATGACTCACCAGAAAAAGTCATAATAGGGATTTAGGACTGGCCACGATATCTAGGCATATTGAGGTGTACCCATAAAGTAGTCAAACAGATGTAATGCAGGATAATAAAGGGGAAGATATCAGAGCGAACACTACCATAAAAAGGAAGGGAGTTACTGGAGAAGTCAAACTAGGCGAAGATGAAATGAGACCACACTAGATGTGTTCCAGGTACTTCTTGCTTATGAACAAGGAATTTAGAGAGACCACTCTAAACAGCACAGTAAAGTCAAAAGAGCAACGACTTACAGAAGGTACAAATAAATAATTCTGTAAAGTGTAAAGGCTTATATTGTAATTTAGTGACCTGATTATGTAATTTGCCAGTAGATTTAAAGAAAAAAAATACATAGAAATAGAGAAAAATCTGTAGAATGTCACTGCTAGAAGCTGCTTTTCCACTAATACTAAAAGTACAAAGCTGAATAAAATTGTAGGTAAGTCACTGCTAATATAAATATAAAAACTGCCTGCAATTTTTCTATAGTTTCACCAATGAGAAAAAATTTCTTCAGTATTTCTTGACTGAATTCCAAACTTGACTATTGAGGTTGCTCTTCAAATATGTTTTCAGACTCCTGCTTCCTGTCACTTGGAACACTTCCTCTCTGATTGATCTGCGCAGTTTATTTAGAACATGTAAAGACTTGAAAACTTTTGGCTACAGGAGGATTTAACAAAGTGGTGATGCGAATGTGATCTCTGTGTGAAGCCTTGTGCATGCATGTAGAAATTACATGCATGGGTTTCTCTGGGAGCCATAGAAGTAGGTCTGAAAACTGCTGCTGAGTCTCTGAGTTTTGGAAGGTTAAAGTCCATTGTTCCTAACATATTGGCCAGTATAAACTCATTTTTAACACTAGAAATGTGGTTTAGCTAAGTACTGTACATTACAGTGTACACTGTGTTTGGGAGATGTGGTACAAAAAGAATGAAACATATCTCTTAAATCATTTGATGTTGTTAGATCAAGAGATAATTTTTTGTTGTTGTTGTTTATTGTTTTTGTTTTTCAAGACAGGGTTTCTCTGTATCTTTGGAGCCTGTCCTGACACTAGCTCTTGTAGACCAGGCTGGCCTCGAACCCACAGGGATCCTCTTACCTCTGCCTCCAGAGTGCTGGGATTAAAAACATGCATCACCACCACCACCTGGCTAGATCATGAAATACTATGAGTTAAATAAAATATATAATCAAACTTAACTAGTTTCTCTTTTCTTTGTTCGCATGTGGCTGGTAAGGAATTTAAAATGAGTTATCTGTTTATTATATATAGTCAACAGAGAGAACACTTTGATGCATGCCAGATTTCTATGAAAGATTTCTAACTTTATATGATCTGGTTATTTGATATAATGCAAACATTAGTTTAAGTTTTGGCATATTTTCAACTATACTAGAATACATACTCAGAGGCATGTGTCTATATATTTTCTTTCTAGGAAATATTGTCATGAGTTTTAATGAACGTATGGAGGTCTAACTGAAAGTGGGCTAGCGTTGTTAAGAGCCCCAGTTGCTATCTCAAAGCAGTCTTTCTTTGTGTTCTTTCTAGACCATTTTACTTCAGTTCTCTTTGGAGCAGTGAGAGAGAGACATTATGTGTCTCTGAAGGTGAGCCATAAACCTAACAGTAGAAAGGATCTGGTTAAGGTGAAGTAAAGAGATATGGACAGGACACTAAGGTGGATTTCCAATGTGGCAGGATACCAGGAACTGCGGCTGGACAATAAACTTCTGAGACTCTCATTTGGAAAGAGTGTGGTTGCAACTGGTTTCCAAGTTGAGAAGTAAAGGCCTATTATCCTTCTCACTCCCTCAGAAATATTCTTCCACATAGGATATTTTCTGAAAATATACTTGTTGTTGTTTGTCGGTTTCTGAACTGCGTTGTCATTCTGTGTATTAGTGTTTAGATGGGTTTTATTTGCCCTTTCACCTCCTTTTCTAAGAATTGTTTGGGACTTGAGTTTTCAAGTCTGTAAGATTGCTTTCATTGCCAGCATATGAGTTCATTTGGGGTTTGCAGCACATTAAATCTTTTTGCTTTATAATTAAAAAAATTAAAGTAAAATGCAATAAATTGATTGATTGGCCTTTATTTTATTTCATCCCTTTCCCTGTTCTCAGTAAGGTTCTAGGTTGCTTTTTGTATATTGCTCTCTTGTG
The DNA here is from genome assembly GCF_000317375.1 of Microtus ochrogaster. Lineage (NCBI taxonomy): Eukaryota > Metazoa > Chordata > Mammalia > Rodentia > Cricetidae > Microtus > Microtus ochrogaster. The sequence goes on along the minus strand of NC_022031.1, from coordinate 23,873,091 downwards.
GAATTCTCAAATCTCCTATAAACTCATCACTTATGGTTTCATAAATAAAATTCACAACTTTGGTCAGCAGAGGGTTAAGAAACCTCTGCTGTGATGCGTCCATGACTCTTTTGGTGATTTTTAATCTTCACGTTTCTTTTCAAGCAGGTGCTTTTCTTCTATGTGATATGTAAATCTCTCACCTCCTATGAACAACTGAATAGGGATATGTGTTTCATCTTAAAACAAAGGCCAAGAAAAAAAATAATAATATGATAAAGTTATTCAAAGGATTTCAGAAACAGGTGTTCTAAGTCTAGGCTAATTGGATTTCAGTTAATTATTTCTTTTACTTTGGGGAATATAAGTAAGAAATGTAGGAAAAAAAACTACTTGAAAACTTCACTGCCGTGCTAATCACTCTGACCATGTTCAACCTAGGTGAAAAAAAAAGAAAGAAAAGAAAAAGAGCCAGCGTAATGTGGGCAAAGTCTTAATTACCCTTTTCATTTCTAACTTTTAAGATAAAAATCATAGACTTCGTTGCGCATCTATACATCATAGAATTTTATGGCATATTCTTGTTTTTCTTATATATGTAATTTTAATTTCATTCCCAATTCACAGACAATAATTTTATAATTTAATGATTGGATCTCTCATTCACATCAGGACGCCAAATAAAATTTTTTTAGATGTTAGGTCAAGTTCTCTAAGCTATTTGATTTTAGATAGTCATTTTTAATTTTCTTTCCATTTTCAGAGAAGAGTAGTTCTTGCATATATTTTGCTGTGCTCAGCATTCCTCAAAAGTTAGACCAGAGTGTACTAATAGAATAGAAGTCTCATTTGTAAAATGATATACAAGTTCAGAACATAATATTCTGTAAGGACTTGTTAAGGTGTTGGTGTTGCTCACAGAACAAAGTCAGGCACATAGTTACTGTACAATGTTTTCTAGGTAAATGGATCAATAAGTAAGCTGGCAATGGTGTCTACATTAAAGACACCATGTCTTCTGAGAGTGAATTGGAAAGCTAGACAGCTAATGGAATGATCCTTCCACGCATGTTGATTACTTTTGTTTCTATTTCTTAAGCAAAACTCAGAGTCTTCTTTAGCTAAAGAAATCATATACTGACTTGATGGGAAGAGGTAGAGAATTCAGTAACAAAGTAAACAACCAAGTGTTCATATGATATGCTAGGCATTTAATAAATATTTGTTAAAATAACAAATATGTCTATATTTAGTATAGTTTATGTAACTTTTCAGATTGTCCAGAAAAAGTTAGATCCATATTTAAGGTATTTTTTCACCTTGCCAGTTCGGTGTCTACTAGCTAATCTTCACATTTTTTTTTCTTTTTTGGATAAAGAAAATATGGTACATTGACACATAATCTTGACATTTTTAAAAAGGGCATATTTTTTAGGACTTGTTCTGTTTGTTTTGATTTTCTTTACTTTTTTGTATTTTTAAAAGATAATGTGTTCTACTATACAGAGATATTAAATACTTATGGTTAACCTCAAACTAGCTGGCCCTCAATTATAGGGAATATTTTTTTTTTGCCCTTGCTTCCCCCTTGCTAGACTTCAGGTAATTGCAATCAGATTCTAGCTTTATACTTAGACAACAGCTGGACTAGTGTGAATTACTAATGTTGGGCACTTTTTTTTTTTTTTTTTTTACAAATTCCCAAGCTCTTAGAATCAACACTCTTAAATTCTAGCTAGGGGCAAAACTAGAATAGGGAACATATGTATTATTTCTGTTGAAAATATATGAAAACTGCTATCCATGCTTTGATTTTGTCCTTTTATCACAGCAAAAGTTACTCATGAATTAATATTGATGCATGTGAAAATAATTTAAATAAATAAGAGATATTTACCCTAGACATTTTTTCCCGTTTCAAAAGTAGTCTTCCTTAGTTTTCATTTGACAGCATGATCTTATTACCATTACATATTTTAAATAACACCAATTTTAATTTAGCATTCTTAAGCATTTTTGCACAATAATACTAGATATTTGAAGAATTTAGAAAGTTAATTCCCTGCTCCTTTCTTACTTCTGATAAGCAGTCCTTTGATTGAAAGGGTAATCTTTAACTGGCCATGTAGCTAAGGCTGACTTCACCCTCTCCCCTCCACCTCTCGAGTGCTGGGGTTGCAGGTGTGTGCCACTAAACCTTGTATCTGTTGGGTAAAGTACTGAATCCTGGCTTTCGTGTAAGCTGGTGAAGGGCTGTCCCACCGGAGCTGCAGTACAGCACCTTAAATTTTAATAATTACTGGTTTCATTTTGACAAAGTTTGAAGTGTAAATGTAATTAGAACTTCTAAACATTAAACATGTTTTGACTCTAAATATAATTAATTGCTAATATGAAGGATATTTTGTTGGTGATATAACTATTTTTCAGTGTCAATACAAGTGTAAGCATGGTTTCATGAAAAGGAAAAATGTCCACGTTTTTACATTTTTTATATTACTTTCAGTTTTCTTCAGTGTTTACTTTTTGGTGGACATGAACTGAAATTTTCTGGCCAAGTTGTCACAAGCTGCCTGTCCTTTCTGTTTTCTTGAAGATCATGACTCTTAGTGTTTTGCTAGATGTTGTTGAACTATCCATCTTCTACTGGACCAAAAGCATTTTAATTTATTCTGACCGTTGACTGATAGATAGTATGTTTAGAGAATTACAGGATTAAATTAACTTCTTCAGGATATTGAGGGCATGCATCTATTGCCTTTTAACATAAATTATAATTTTGAAATGCTTAGATTTTGAATACCATGGTTATTAAACCTTTTTCATCTATGGAAGATTTTAGGTGTACTTCTTTATCTCTGAATTATTGAAATTTAACAAAATCTGTATACTTTGTTTCATTATTCAACTTGGCACACATAAATAGAAGGACAGAGCCTTAGTTCTAGAATAAGCTTCTTTCTAGTTTAATTTTCTGTTGTCTTTCATCATTTGACATTTCCCTCTCCCTCAATTGTTTGGCTGCTCTTACAGACTGCTTCTTATTTTTGATCCTTTAGCAGTCCAGATTTGGGCTTCTGCATTGTATACCTCTTACTTATTTGCTTATATGGTTGACTGTTTTCTGCATCCATTGGCTACAGATTTTAAAAATTATAATTTTTATATTTTTCTGAAATTCTGTTTCTGTAATTGGTTCTTGTCTTATTCTGGTTTTGTGTAAAAAAAATAGAAATTTCCCCTTAGCTTTAATAATATGTATTATACATTGTTGAAATAAATTTTTATTTTTAAATTATTATGTGTTTCAGTATGAGTACAAGCTTTTATTTTCTTTCTTTATTAGTTCTTTGAGAATTTACCTTTTCTTTTATTGAAAATGTATTTTAGATATCCTGATTGGGGTTTCCCATCCCTCTACTCCTCAGTTCCTTCCCTCTCGCCCTCCCATCCAGACTGACTTCCTTTCTCTCATTAGAAAACTAAACAGTTTTAATGATTAATGATAAATTATAGCATGAGAGAGAAAACAAAAACTAGCGCATTGGAATTGATTTTGATCGTGCTTTGTTTACTCTGCCAGCTCCTCCCAGTCCACCTCCTTCCCTACTAACCTGGCTTTGTAGCTTCTTGTTTTTATTCTTTTTTACTCTATCAGGTCCAGTCTGTGCTGCTGTGTCTGGAAAAGAGTTTTCCTGCAGTCACCTACCATCTCTGGTTCTTACCCTCGTTCTACCACCTCTTCCCCAATGGTAATTGAGTCCTAGGAGTGGGGGGGGGGTATGGTACCTATGTCCCTCTGATAGATAAATGTTCTGCAGTGTCTTATTCTTGGCACATTGACCATTTGAATTTCTGTGCTAATCACTATGTATTTTTTTTAAAAAAAGCTTTCTCATAATGAGACTTCAGAGGTGCTTTCTTCTATGGGCATAACAATAACTAATTAAAAGTTAGTTTAATACTTCGGTCCTTTAGCAGAATTGCCACTGTAGTCTCCCCGGAGGCCTATGGCCTGTTTAGTCACATGTTCTTAGTCAGATAAGAATGCCAGGTATAGATTTCCTTTTTTTTTTTTGGAGTTGGTCTTAAATCCAGTCAGAAATTAGTTAGTTATTCCCATGACATTCCTCTGACCATTGCACTTGCTTGTAATTATTGTAGCTCAATTAGTTCTCAGTTGAATAAAATTAATGGTTAATTTTTCTCTTCTGGTAGCATACATAGCACATTTTAGCACTATAAAAGCTAGTCAGTAGGTCGGAAGCTTCTATGTCAGTATCCTCTTGGTATCTCCGTGTTCTAAGACCCAACACTATGGTGCCTTCAGCATTAGATCTTACCATCAAGTTCTATAGGCTATCCAAAAGAAAGGCCAGTAGTCTGAAATGTTTGGAAGTCTATATAGGATCTCATAGCCTAACAACTCTAAGACCAAATTAACAACAGGGAGTCTTTCATTTGTTAGCATGTGGTACCTAGTAGGGACATTGATGCTATGTTACAGGGTAATCCAATTTAAATTCTTGTTATATGAGTTTGTGTTCATTTATGAAGTTTTTATAATAGTACATTTCCATGTGACTCTTTCCAAATGCCTTTTTTGTTAGTTATTCCTCCATCATTATCTTCTCTGCTCCTCCTTCTCACCCCATCCCACTTAACCTATTCTGTTTTATTATTCGACATTATTCCTTTACTTTATGATTCACTTTTATGTTAGATTTTCTCTGAATTCCTATGTTAGATCCAAAGTCATATTCTACCCATGGTACTGTTTGGTGCAGTCATAAAAATAGTTCAAGTGACTTAATTTTAATTTGTTCATGGTTTAAAAGAAGCTAGGTCCAAAACAATGTTATTTTTACCTCCAGTCTGTGTTAACGCCTTTTTTTCTCTAGCTGAAATTAGTATATTATCCAAGTTAAAATATATTATTCTACTACAACTGAATCATTGATGTAGCATACTTTGATTTAAGGTTTAGCAAACCTTCCTATAAATGAACTATAAAGAGTAAATTCTTTCAGCTTTGTGGGCCACATAATCTCTACCCACCTCACTGTTGTACACAAACACATCCATAGACAGTATGTAAAGAGATCTGTAGAACTTTGTTCCAATGAATATTTATTTACCAAACCCACCAATTAGCTTTATCTTACTTGATGACCAATGCATATCCTATTCCCGGGATGTGCCAAGTAATGCATGAACTCTGAAGTCATGCCTGTATGTAGCAGTAGATGCATGCATTCAAGTATTGCCTGTGCAATCTGTATCACACTGATGTAGTCATATAAGTTTTCAGGATTGATCTCCCCCAACATAAAATAGGATCAGTTATCACTTAAACTAATTATAAGTTTTAAATGATTACTCTGGACATTAATAGGATCTTTTCAATGTGAAAATCTTTGTGCTTTGTATAAAATGATTGCGTTTAAATCATTGCAGATGATGTTACTTTCAAGATGCAGAGCAACATCTAATATTAAGGTTTGATATTATATGTTTAATTATGTAAATTCAGAGTTATAAAGATTAATTCATAAATAAAAACTTATTGATTCATATGATATTACATAATAAATAACCAATATGTTTTGATGGGTCTCTTTTTGTGTTTGAGAAATTTATTAGCAACCCCCTTTTCAACTTCATTTGGTTGGCTGAAATAAGGCTTAAAGTAAGACATTCCTGAGGCTTGTACAATGATTATCAATAAATATAGAAAAATATAATTTTTTTTAAAAAAGCAATTATACCTTTTACAATGGTAATTACAGCTGAACTCTCTGTTTCATAAATAGAATTTACTTTGAATAATTAAAAATGAATGATTTTAGTACTACTATTTAATATATATGTAATCAATATATTATTTTCTGTTACCTTTTTGAAGGAAATAGCAGATCTAAAATCCACGTTTAAATTTGAAGTAAACTTTTGATCTTTTCTTGAAGTAGTAAAATTTTTCCACCTTTTCCTCATATGTTTACTTAAAATTTTTGTTATTTTCCAATTGTCATTTATACAATTCCCTCTTCCTCCATATTACCCCTCCCTCCCTCTCTCCTTCCCTCCATCCCTCCTGTCTTATCCCTCCTTCCATTTTTCTCTGCCGTCTTCCCTCCCTCCGTCTCTCTCCTTCCCATCTGTTTCTCCCTTATTTTCCTCCACCTGAGGAACTGTTCATTTCTTCTCAGGATTTAGTGACAATCTTCTGAAGAACACTTTTGGTTTCTACAGATCCCAGTAGTTAGTAAATGCAGGTACCATAAGTCTTGGTTCTGATTTAAAAAAAAAAAAAGTGTATCTCATCTATAAGTATGATTTGAGGTGCAAAGCTCACTTAGCTGAGGATTCCGGATGTCAAGCAGGAGCTACCAGTATACCCACAAAATACAGACACATTTCTTGAAGAAACCTCAACTGCATTGTGACACTGGTCCCTGCCAGGGGCAGAGCCTTAGGAGGTTGAAAAGCATGGCAAGTTGGAAATGCGAAGAGACACTGAAGTGTGTCTTGAATGCATTTCAAGAGTAGTAAGAAGTATTTGCATGGCTTGCTGTTCTGTTGATTTAACTGTCTCTCCTCAGTGTATACCCCACCTTTCTTACTTCTACTTCCCTAGACATTCTTTTAAATTAAATACTGTAGTTGACTCTAAGGTTACAAGATGTTGTAGTGACTTAACAAGTACAACTTACAATTGTTTGTGTGTTTACGGTGTCAAGCTGGAAGTTGCATCACCCATCTTGTTAAGAACAGGATTCAGCAGGCGGAAGCATGTGGGTCTCTGAAACTGTGAAGCCAGGCTGAGTTACATAGTGAGATCTAGGTCAGCCACGACTACGTAGCAAAACCCTGCATCCAAAGAAACAACCAACCAACCTGTCCCCAAATGTCTAAGTATTCAAATGTAACAAAGGCTAGAATTTCAACTTGGGAAACTTTATATTTTACCTAACAGGTGCCTTGCATACTATTATAAAAAGCTAAACCAACAATTATATTTCTAAACCAACAATATCAATATGAAAATAATATATTCTTACATTTGTCATTTAGCATTCTAATTTTATATTAGTGATAAAAATTAATTTCAAATTGACACAGAAAGATGTTTATTACTGGCTTGTAAAATCACCTGCCATTGTTTTCAGGACATTTAGCAATTTCGAAAGTTGGGTTAATTTTGTAATTCCCTAATATGTGGTTGCTATCAGCTTGTGGATATTTTATCCTCTGGTCTCTTGTGTTCTGAAACTTTACCTAGTTTTAGTGAAGACAAACCTACAATATATACACTAGTATTCATTATTTCTGATCTTTTACATGATTTATACCATCAGGAAAATAGTAACAAGGCAAAGAAAGGTCTCGTTTTCTGGGAAACTGAATAGTTTTATATGATATGTTAATCATATATTATTTCCTAGAAGTTTTTCCAGGGTCTTTAACCCTTCCTTTGAAGAAGTAATATTTATTATTTCAATAAAAGAAAGCCATCACAGAGGACCAAGAATCCTTACTAAAAATTGTATATTTCATATATTCTACTAGTAAAATATAGTGGGAGAAATATTTATGAGTACCATAAAATAGGAAGCCGAGGCTGCCATCATTTCTAAATGAAAATCATGTGACAGTTCATCAGTATTTAATGCTAACATTGCTCGATGTGAGCATGAAGAATTTAGCAGCTATTTGTCACAGTTTTGTGAGGCTCTTCCTCTGATACTGTAGAATGGTGTTACAATGGCAACAGGAGCTGCAACTTCTGCCCAAGATATTTAATAGATGAACGTGCTAATCTAGGATGCATATTTGTCCTCTGGAGTCTGTCTCTCACTTGCTGTCTCTCTGTGTGTGCTGCTATTGTCATTATTTTCCACATTCTTGTTAAAATGGCCTCCCACACCTTGGGTTGGTTTTAATCCTCACTCGCAGAAGCCATGGCTGGACTCCTTCAGCAGATGCAGGTGTCCCCTTGTGCTGTCAGCAGGAATGATTAATGAGGGTTTGCCCTACTGAAAGCAGTCTTTGGAGTATTGTTCAGGGCATCTGTGGAACTGTCGGGGGAGACAAGCACACAAGTGAACAACCAATTATTTGGCCATCACTGAGGCAGCATGAAAAAGACATCAAATTGGACAGAGAAGCCATGCTTTTGTTTGGGGATCAAATATTATTTTTTTTCAGGTGTTAATAGCAATATGAGACTTAGACTTTGCTTTCAAGGAATCTAGGTTGGATTTAGAGTTCTAGCCAAAAATAGAGTATCGTTCTTTAAAGATAATTGAATTACTTAAAAGTGGTATAACAGGAAAACAATATCACGGAATTGCTTCATTGGTGGCTGCCTGTGATGTAATGAGCTAACATTTCATTCCACTAACACTGGAAAACATGGGCTATGTACACAGGAAGAACCTCAATGCAGGGCTCCTAATTGCTGGTCAGACATCACAGTGATGGGGATTTATAGGTAATCAGAGGGCCAGAAGCATTGTCCTGGAAACTGCAGCAGGAAATACAACAATAAGAACAGCCAGGAAATTCATTTCAGCCTGTGGCTACCCCAGGTGCACTTCTTGTTTTCCGTTATGACGTAACTGTTGAATCTTAGGAGTGAAAATGATTTTTCAGTCTGTTACATCTTTTTCTCTAGGTCTGTGATTTACGTGAAAAAATTACAAAAAAAAACCCACCACTGGTAGATTTTTGAACATAATTCTAATGAGCACTAAGAAGACCTCTCAACAACAACAAACATGTTTTTAATGTTGCATCCATCTAGGCCTCCTGTCTTCAGGATATTGAAAATCCAAAACTATGACCTGAAGCTATAAAAGTTAAAAGGAACAGATAATGACATAAAAAACAGTGATCAGTAACAAATATAATAAGTGTGTCTTCTGTAGCAACAGCAAACAACCCCAAACCCCCAAACAAGCTAAATCCCATTTAAATATTTTAAAAGGTTAACATTCGTTTGGATTATATTCTCTTTTATAAAAAATAGTTCATTCGCACAGAAATTAGAGATCAAATAAAGATGAAAACATTGCCAAAGAGTGTATATAAATATAAAACAAGTGTCTGAAGAAAGATTGTTGTTACAAGGGTTTTACGAAAAGATGTGTGATTTGATTGTCCTTAGGTAATTTTCTCTGGGGCCTGCAATATTTTGTTTGTATATGTATATAATGTGTGTGTGTGTGTGTATAATTTTCTTCACTTTTCAAGCACATATGAAGTTTTATCTTATTGTTAAACTATATGAATAAAAGTATTTATCACATCAAAAATTGGCTCATTTAGATTGAGATGCATTACTATATGAAAACAGGAAAAATGGTTATATCCAAATCATGAGAACACTTTAAGAGTTTTATGATTGGCAATTTTAACAAGAAATAGGCTGAGTAGCCAAGTTCAGATCTAAGTGGGCACTAACACCTCCTTCTTTCACCAGATTTGTTTTAAGCTGTTTCCGGTTCATTGTTCATAGTAAAAGTGTATCATTCAGAGAGATACAGTAATTCAATTAATTATGCTCATCATATTATTTTTATATATTGTAGCATAGGGGCTAGACAGAGCTCAGCAATTAAGAACAGTCACTGCTTTTTGCAGAGGATATGAGTTTGGTTCACAGTATCTAATCAGGGAGTACATAACTAACTGTAACCACAGCTCAAGGGAACCCAATGCAGCTGGCCTCCCAGGGAACTTTTCACTCAGGAGCACATATGTACACATAATTAACAAAATAAATCTTAATAGAATGAGATAAATGAATTAGCAGATTCACAGTTCGTGAAGAATTCAAAGGCACCATTTTTAGGCTATTTGTATTGGGAATGTTGGAACTTTAAAGAAATGAGTGTTGTTGTGTAGTTTTTCCTGTGCCAATTCTTCTCTGAAATCTGGCTTTTAAGCTTGCTGGCAAGAGCTGATGATCTTCAGTATGCAGAGAATCTCAGCGACGTGGTCTCACCCCGGATATTTTCTCTTCTTGAGTTCTTTTCTCTGGAGATCACCATGTCACTTATTCTTTAGTCACTGAAATAATTTTTAAATATTGTCCCAGGGAAGTTCTCGAGGGGACTGCCTTGTCACTCCATGATTTGTGGGCTATGGATGATGGTTCTTCTTGATCACCATGTCCCACAGAGTTGGTCACATACAGAGTTTCCAGCTGGCTTGAGATATAGAAGTTCTTGTCTTAAAGGAAAACAATGAGACAACATTTTCTATTGATATTATAGCAAATATATAATAAATAAACACTGAGGTTCTTGCCTATGTTTTCTTCATCAGCAATATCCTACCTAGGACTAGGTTGCTGTAAATTTTTTCATATTATAGAAACTCCATGTTCTCAGCAACTTTTTTTTTTTACTTTTTTCTTTCTATAATCCATTTTTGTTGATTTTTATTTATGGTGTGCATGAAGCACTCAACTTCACCCTTTGTGCATAGACATTCATCTAATTCTCCCCAAACTGTTGGAAACAATTCATCTTTCCCATCAGTTCAATTGTCTCCTTATGACAAATAAGGTAACTTTCAATTCTATAAATCTGTCAATTATATTTTTTTGGATATGCGTTTCAATCCTTTTTTCGGTGTATTTTTTGATGGTGTAAGAAGCTTTTCTGAATCATCATCTTTTTTAAAGTAAAGGTTATAGTATTATTGCAATGGTTTCTTAAAGATTCCTGGTTTGAAGAATAACAAGTAAATTTTTAATTTTGGCTTTTAATAGAAGTAAATATCACTCAAGAATATAATTCTAGCAATGACTATTTCTCTTTACTGAAATGACACAATTTAAAGTTGCCAGGTATGAACTCAAAAAAATAATTCAAAATTTTCATAAGCTATAATTATAGTAAAAGTGGATTCATTGCTTGTTTGAATTCAAATTAAACTAGTGTATCTATTTTTTGATAAGATTAATTTGCCAAAACAATAAAAACAGAGTGATTATAACCTCAGAAAAATCTAGAGAACTGTTGTCCAGACTTTCCCTTGAATTTTCTAGACTACTGTAGCAGAATGTTCTTGTTTGTTTTTGTTTTTAGTTTTTCATCATTACATGTTCAATTGGGTTCTAAAATCTCACTGAAACACTGTAAATATGACTTTAAAGATTACTATTTGAGCTTATAATATAATCAAATCATTTCCTCCTCTTTACTCCCTTCAAATCCTCACATATACTTCTTATTCTTTTCAAATCCATGCCTTCTTTCTTTATTAGTTGCTGTCACATGCATACAAAACTACCTGGAATATCCCTATTAGTGACAGGTTTTAGAGTGATATTGCATAGACCAATTGAAGGTGGACTTAAACTGGTAAATTCATCCAACTTGACAGACACATAGACACATTGTATTATGGGAGAATTAATGCAATCATTTCTTTATTGCTAAAAAAATTCCAGGAAGAGGAGGGTTTCTTTATAGACAGCAGAAGTTGAAAGGGAGGTTTGGAGTGCAAAACATAATATTGTAAAAGGAGTAGGGTTTTCAGTGAAAATCTGCTGATTCAGAATTTGAATATCAAACTCATGTTAGGTAAGAAGCATGTGACTTCAGGCTTTATGCCTTGCCTCATAAGGGATACATATAGCCTGAGTGCTCATCTTGTAATCTGCCATTTTTGATTCTCGAAACATAGATTTGAAAACGAAACAATATAGCTCTGTAATTATTGGGTTACCATAGTAAGGTAAATGAAAATTTATGGTTAAATTCTTTAATTCGTAACAAATTTTCACTAACAAATGATGTCTCTTTTTACTTTTGCTGGAGTATTTTATAATTATCACACAGAATAGTGTTTAAGGTATAATAGATAGTTATGAAATATGTTATTATATAAATATAAAACTGATTTTGTTTTTAATGTAGTAAAAGGTAACTTACATTTTGATTATACTTTTTAAGTGTTATTTGATAATTCTTATATTAATATATAAAACTTACATGGAACAAATAATATGATTTTTATATGTGATAAACAGCCCAGCTTAGTTTATAGCCTTCTTCTTTACTACTGCTTAAGATTCAGAAGTATAAAACGATAAAACTAGGACTCTTTCTCTCTCTCCCTTCCTCTTTTCCTGGTTCCTTCTTTCCTGTCTTCAGTTTCCCTTCTAGAATTAGAAAGCTACCTACAAGTTTAGTTTTTTTCCCCCCCCTTAAAGACATGTATTTCCACTGAGCTAGAAGGGAGCTAGAAGCTCATGAAGGAGCTAGAAGGAGCTAGAAGCTCATGGGATAATGTGGGCAGCATTCACCCTTATGCATCCCCTAAACAGCTATTTAGCATACAAGGTTGAGAATGCCAACCCAAGTCAACAGTCCCTCTTCAGGTGGTGGGTCCATTTGCTTCGTAGTTTCTTAATGACCTTCAGTTGCTTTGTCAGCTCAAAGTCAGCTCCATAAACAACTTGATATGCTTTCATTATTTTCCCAGGTCCTCCTGGTACTTTCGTATACTATTTTCTCCCTCCCCCCCCCTCTGGTTTTTCGAGACAGGGTTTCTCCGAGGCTTTGGAGGCTGCTCTGGAACTAGATCTTGTAGATTAGGCTGGCCTCAAACTCACAGAGAACAACCTACGTCTGCCTCTCGAGTGCTAAGATTAAAAGTGTGCACCACCACCGCAGGACTCGTAGAGCATTTTCTGAGAACCACCCTTAGATACCCAAGGTGGCAGCCTTAGACTTTCTGTCTGCAAGGCGTCATAGTTGAAGTTGAGTATTACAAAGGCAGCACCAGAACATTTAGCATTCGTTCAAGCGCAGTCGTTGCTTTCCTGTGACTTTGATATACACCCAAAAGCAACTCATCAAAGAAACAGCTGATTTTAATTTATGGTTCCCGAGGATGCAGACGCTCGGAGGAGGCTAGGCAGCAGGTCAGGTGACTGGAGCAGGAAGTTTGCCTGTCAGATCTCCTCACACAGGAGACTCCTAGAGTTTGAATATGTGGGAGGGGAACTATGAACTCTAAGGCCACGCCCCGCGATGAGCTCACCAATAAGACTGTACTTCCTAAAGATTCCTCAACACCCAAACCAGCACTACTAACTGGGAACCAAATGCTCAAACACCTGAGTCTGTTGGGGTATTTCTCATTTATTTTACCCAAACAAGGAAATAGGGAACTGAGCCATTAGCTATTTTTAATAGAAAAGCTCTCTAGGGCAAATATTTGGTCAACATGTTTTTGAGCAGATTTTAACTGAAAGTCTCACCTGAAGTACTCAGAACCCTCCACTCGTTCTTCTTTGAACTTTCTATGTCAAATAACGGGAAGTGAGCTTACGTGTCAGTATTGCTATGCAAACTCCGGAGAATGACAGGAGATTAAATTAAGAAATGTCTAGCTGTATACCGAGAATGTTAGACTTGGAAAGAGTAACAAACTGTACTTTAAAAACGATTTTCTCATTGTTTGTGAAGTAATCTCACACTTTATCTTCTTTAATGTTCCATAATATGTTGAGGTAAATCAGGCATTATCTAATGTAAAAATATTTTAAAATCATCCTTTTTGGTTCATATACTAGAAAATATGAGATTTAATTGTTACCAAACATTGAAAGAAGGGTTAAAGCCAATAGAAAGTTCAATTTTAGTCATTTGTTTTTAGCTACTTGTTTTATACTTAAAATCCAAATTAACTCAAGAACTAGTTGTATCTTGGAATCTCAAAGAAGCAGATATATTTAAAGCAGAAAACTGCTAAGGTTAGTATTTAGCGTCAGAGCGGATTGCTGGCCTTGCCCTGTCTATGAACCAGAGGTGAAGAGGAATGTGAACACAGAACTCTCAACCAAACAGAAAAATCGTTATCTTGGAGACATCAGTTACTAATTCTGTATGGGCCATTATGTTGTTAGCATACAGGATCTGATCCGTTTTTAAGCAATCATGAGTACCTTGCAACAGACTAGGCATCACTACTAATGGATAATTATGTACTTAACATTAGAATTCTCATGGTCCACATCAGGAAAGATTTTCAAGTGATAGTTCAATCCACAGGGAAGTTAGCACGCATCCTAACCCCATGACCTATTTATCCAAACTGCGGAACAAGATTATATTAGAGTAGTTGCACTGTTTTCAAGATTTAGTAGCCTGGTGATGGTGGTGCATGCCTTTAATCCCAGCACTTAGGAGGCAGAGGCAGGCGGATCTCTGTGAGTTCGAGACCAGCCTGGTCTACAGAGCTAGTTCCAGGACAGGCTCCAAAGCCACAGAGAAACCATGTCTCGAAAAACCAAAAAAAAAAAAAAAAGATTTAGTTATGCATAAAATATGTAGTTTGGTGACTTAGGAACATTTCTGTAATTTAACAATCAGTAGTTTTCATAATAATTGGTTGCAAATTTGTTTATTCTTTTTTACTCAATTTAACATAACAATGAAGTAATTGATGGTTGTTCCTGAATAGCTTCAGAAAATTTTGACCTGCACTGCTATAAAGTACAAAACCAAATTTTCTAACATGATAATTGTAAATGATATTTCATTTTTGAATGCAAATTGTTTATGTACTAGAAGTGATACTGCAGCGCTTTCTGGGTTGTTCACTCTTCCAGACACTGAATGCTATGAAAAGTGCTCCAAATATGCTTTCAGCTTTTGCATTTTCTTATCAATTATAAGAAAACATTTCTCCAAGCTACAGTGGCTGAGACTTTGTAGAAAACAAGATGACAGTCATATAACCCTCAAAGTACTTGACTTTTTTCTGCCTAACTGCTAGCATTTCATATTCCTTATCATAAATTCCTTGATGTAGAAGCAAATCATCTTTATTATAAAAGAATAAATTCTAGACAAGTTAAGTGAGTCCCATGATATTCTTACAGAGTTTGGATTACACCAGTTTTTCCTTTAGAACATTTGCATTTATGTTTGTTTGTCATTTGTTTGAACAATCTTCTGATTCACCTTAAAATTTTGTGTAGGTGATGTTTTCAGTGATGGCAAAGACCCTAAGCTCTACATCCTGAGATGATTGGCAAAGTAAGAAATCCAAAGGGAAAGGTGACTGCTGAGAGATAGGCTGGGGCATTTTCTTTCTCTTAACCTCAAATTTTCCAGGAGGAGTGTCAGAGCACTGATCATCACCACAGTTCATGGATCCATACCTTACTTTTACATGCAATTCCATTATTTCAAGGGCTTTTAAATCAGGAATCAGTAAAAGACAAGTACTGTCTAGATGGATTTAATTAGTTTATTTGGTGTCCAGAGCATGTAAATTCACAACCATGTTGTTTCTGCCAACTACAGAATCACAAATTAATGGCAATGTTCTGAGCTAAAATAATGGAGGCCATTTTAGTTAGCATGTTAGAATCATTTGAATGGAATGGTTGGGGTCCACAGAGCGTTTCTTAACAGACATTCACCTCCCATTCTGACGTCTTTTGTGCACCAGTCACTCGGATTTAGTTTTTTGTCATAACTTACTTCCACGTTTCTAGTTTTTCGCTAAAAATTTAAGAGAGAACATGGAAACTAAAATGCACATACCACACATGTTGAACACAGATGTGCTTATTGTATATGCCATATCAATCACCCACACACCAGTCTGTATCAGATTTTACATGTATGTGTGTAAACCATATATACATATACATTTCTCTAGACTTGAGCACCATGCATTGCAAAAGATGTTTCCATAGATTGAAATAGATGCATTTAGTGGTCTTAAATTATGTTTTCAAATTGGTGAAGCAATGGAACGCCTTATGTTTTTAGCCACTGCAATATATATATATTTTTTTTGCTTGCTCTCCCAATCATGAAGCAAAGAAAACTCACATTTTCTCCTTCAGGAAATTCTATTTCATGAATGCAAATCAGTTTGAGATAAAACAAACAAAAAAGAAACAGAAGGGAACAAAGACAGAATCTGCAACGCCTTTGCCCCGTTGCTAGCATTGTTCAAAGAGTAGACATCAACACGATTCCCACCATGATTTTTAGAAAATGTGACAAGAGCCATCCACATCCTTTTGTGCAGGACCAGTGACACATTTGTGAGGTGACCAGCGGGGGTGAGCGCCTGTGTTTAGGAGCAGTTTTCTTTTTTCTTTCGCTTCTTTTCTTTCTTTCTT
>NC_022031.1:23836176-23856844 GCF_000317375.1 Microtus ochrogaster | reverse complement strand
GCACATACAAGGACTGAACAATCTTTACTATTCTTAGGGTCACCTCCTTCTTCCCCGATCATGGATTTGAAAATTTGTCACTGAGATTAGAACTTGAGTTCTTCTTATCTTCCAATTCTTATACAATCTATTGTAATTACTAGGATACACTTGCTGTGTTGTGATGGCATGGACAATCAGGCCCTTGCTGCTATTCTTAATTTTATCCTTTACACACTTACCATCTCCGAATGTTTTTTTATAGTTATGAGAACTTTCTGACCTGATTGATGTTGGCTGAGATGGAAACACCTTGTGTGAGAGCATATTTTGTTTGCAATAGAAAATAAAATCAATACCTCAGTTTTATTGCTTCTGAGGTTGAGACAATAAAGCATTAGAGAGAGGCTGAATTCTGGATATGCCATGGTAAGCGCATCTGCATCTTCTAGATGTGGCTCCATTCTGTTTTCACTTCACACACTAGTCTTGAAAATATACAACAATAAATAATAATGTAGAAGCTACAGGGGAACATTTTCTAACAGTGCTAACTAGGATCCCTACATTGAATTTTGGACAAATTTTAGCATAGCAGATTGTTTAATGGTACCTGTGCTTAATATTGTATCTGCCCTGTTTATTCCATTGTTACCAGATTGACAGAAATGGTATTTTGACTTCATTCAAAATTGAGAATCAAATTAAAGATGATTTGTGTTAACATTCAAGGTGCCCGAGTCTAGATGACATTGCTTTATACTGAGAGCAAACTCTTTCCCACATTCATTTTAAAACAGAACTTCCAAGTTCATACACAGATCAACCTGCTGATGACCCTGTTGCTAGTGCCATGGGACTTGCTCACCTTAATACTTGTTTAAATGTTGAATGCTTTACTTTGAGTCTTTGAAGGAATACGTGGAAATGACATTTATGAGATGCTTGTTACAAGTCACACAAACAATGTCCCTAAAATTTTATATGCACTATTTAATTGTTATTGTAAGAACACTATGGCGTACTTCTCCCTCTCTCAAGTTACAGATTAAAGAGGTGTCTTTGGAATAAGTAATTCAAGGTGAAATTATGTAAGACTCTGCAGTTATTAAGTAGAAGACCCAGGGTCTTTGAACCTAAACACCATCTGTTGTATGATGGTTTAATTCTTTGTTCATTAGAGTTTTCAAATGTTACTCTAGTTATTTTGTCATAATATGAATTTCTCAGGATTATAATAGAACATTACACAGGTGGGACATATTGTTTATATTTGTTTAAAGGGAAAGAGCAGAATTTCATTATTCGCCTAATCTATTTTATAAATAGATAACTTTCAAGAAATAGATTATCTCAGTCAAGTAAAGTGAGGTTTTCTCTGAGAAAAACTTGTGCAGCCTAAAAGGAACTCAGAAAACAGGGAAGGACACCAGGTGATAAATGGAGCAGGGCAGTGCCTCAAAGTGGGTAGTTCTATGCAAAAAGCAAGGCATTTCAAACTTTGGATAGAAAATATCAGCAAAAATTTGATGGAGACTACTTCCCATCTCATTATTTGTATTAAAACAAAAAAAAGAGATGCAGAGATCTTTGAACAGACCCACGGGACTGCACAGATTGCGCTAAGATTGCCACCATGGGCATGAGTAGAGTGTGGAATCAAAGTAGGTTTGGTTTAATCACTCTCTAAATTTAATCTTCCTGTCCTGAGTGCCAAGAATCTGGCTAGCATTGATAATTCATTGGTAGCATTCAAATGATACTCCATGATTACCTTGACCTTTTAACCTAAATAATAAAATAGTAGGGACTACCATCCTCAGGTGACAAATGGGATGGCCCCCTATGTGTCTGTAGTAGGTCTATTATCATTGCAGGAATGTGGTGAGAGACCCCTTTGGCATGGTAACAGAACACTACTTTAGTATTAATCCATGCATAAAGGACCAAGAGAGATGATATGGCTGAGAATGACTGAATTTTGGATTGCCTCCATCTTGCCATTTATGTGGGAGAAAAATGTAAATGCCAAATATTAAATTATAATGTTTAAAGACGAGAAAGAAATCTGTAATGTTAAAAGGCACTTGAATCATGCAAGTGTTAATTTTTTCTTTAAGTGTACATTTTTATTTATATTCAAAATAGATGCAGGATTGTAAATACAGGGCAGTTGTAATATTCTAAGCACATATTTTAGGGACTTCCTCCTTTTCCAAATCTCACTCAAGTGGAACATACACTCATTTCTGTAACAAAAATTCTTTCTACTCTATTGGCAAAATGAATAGCATCAACTCAAAATATTTAAAAATTTAGTCACATCCACATCCTGCAGCCTATAAGGAGCTTTCACGCTTTTGGGCTCGCTTTAGATCTTTAATACCCTTTCCTTTTGTGTCAAGGAGCTCACGAGGCGTAAAGAAGCACAGATAAACCCACTTAGATCCCTTCCTGGGCCGTCACCTCTCTCTGCCAAGCGGCTTTAGGTGGTAACTGATCTGTGACAGGCTGCCAGTCAAACACAGCATTTCTGAAAGCTGACACAAAAGACTGAACGCTGGAGAATGGACAGGAAAATATAAGAAAAGGGTCCAAACTGTATCAGCGCCCCCCACTCCACCTCGGTCTGTTCCATTTCACTACAGCCCCCGCCCTCTGGCCCACCCTGTTCCTCCCTAACCTTTTGGGGTCCATTTCGGGAGCTTTTCTTCTGGTTTCCTCCCCTCCCAGCTGTCTGCCTCCCTCCCTCCCCCTGTTCTGGGGCTTGCCAGGGCCTGCTGCTGCTGCTTTGGCGCGGTCAGGTTCATGGCAAGGCCAGCCCAGTGCAGATAGAGATCAGCAGCCTTTAGCAGTGGCTGCCCCAGTGCACCGCTGATAATAGAGGCAGAAGCCAGAGTGACAGTCAGATGGAAACTGACACAGGCCTTCTGTCAATGCCATTCCTGCCCCTGGGACTGAGCAGGGAAGAGAGTGGGGGAGCAGAGCCGAAATGTCAGCCTCAGAAACTGCGGCAGCCCTCTGTTTTTCTCTAGGTCTTGAGCTGTTCCATGCGGGACAGAAGGGATTTTACCATTTCTCTTTAGCTGCAATGAGTGAGGGGGCAGAGCTGCGTTTTGGTGACTCCCCCGCTTGATTTCTTCCCTCGTGCTGTAACTGTGTCTGACAGTTTTTGTTCTCACAACTCTTTGAGCACGTTAAGG
Source organism: Microtus ochrogaster (assembly GCF_000317375.1). NCBI lineage: Eukaryota > Metazoa > Chordata > Mammalia > Rodentia > Cricetidae > Microtus > Microtus ochrogaster. The sequence continues at coordinate 23,853,662 of NC_022031.1, read as the reverse complement.
ATTGATAAACCTTGTCATGTGAGAACCCAAGCGATGCCTGGACCTCTTACATTCTTATGGCTGGGATCATTCTTGAGGTTTTTATTTTTAATTTTTGTTGTTCTTTTTGTTTGTTTGCATTAAAGTAAAGCTAAAAAAAATACGAACCAAACAATAGAGGCAGTGACTCATCTTTCTGCCCAGTAGTTGGATTAATGGAGAGGACCCTAAGAATTGACTTTTGATGTGACTTTGGCAGTTCTCAGGAGGTGAATTCAAGGAAGCTTTTTCTGTGTAGCTGCTATCTTGATTTCCAGAAGTCACGGTCATAACCACTGTTCATCAGTAGAACCCACATTTTGGAAAGTGAACTGCTATTGTATAAATTGACCACAGCCCCCCCCCCCACTTCCTTATCACCCTCAGAGGGGTGCACAACAGGCATTGAGATAACTATTGTCTTACAGACAAAACCTGGTGGATCACAGCACAGACACTGCCACCCAGCAGAAACTCTTCCTAACATCCCCAAAAGCTCGGACTCTCTCAAAGTCAGAGCAGCTGGGGTTTGGAAGCTCCCGCTGTAAGCAGCAATTCCACCCCAGCTCCATCCAGTATAAACTGCTTTTCCATTTCCTTCAGAACAAGTCACTGACCGAGTTTCCATTCCATGCTACATGGGGGTAGGCTCTGAAAAAGGCGTGTCTCACCTTATTATTTAAATGAAGGCAAGTGATAATATGATAGTTGAAAGAAAAATTGCTACCTTGGTGATGACATCTTTCTGGGATGTTGTATTAAAGGGACGTTATCACCAACTCACCCACATCATTAAGCCTTCTCCCACACACATCGACATCTGCCACACACACACACAACCCTATACATATACTACATAACACACATGCACACTTCTTTACACACACCCTATATGCATACTACACACATACATACACACACCCTATACACATACCACACACACAAACACACACTGCACATGCACCCTATACACGTACTGCACACACATACCCTATACATATACACATATACACTATACCCTATACAGGCATTACATACACACACATGCACAATCCTATAGGCATAATACACACACACTAACATACATACATACACACACCCTATACACACACTACCCACATACACACATACTACACACACATATACCTTATATACGTACCACACACAATGCATCCCATACACACAACACACACCTTATGTGTGTGTATTCGCATACACACAGAGTGGGAGGAAGTACAAGAGCGTGAAATATCTTATGGGAGAATATTGATTATTTTTAATGGCCCAATTTAGCTTCTCACTTTTAATTTTGTCTTTCCCCTCCTATTTTAGGTATTTATTCATATTTTAGGTATATGTTTTATTCACATTGCAAAGCACCAAAAAGTGTAGCTTGAGAAAGTAAAATTTTGTGAATATAGAAAATATAAATAAATACTATGGTTAGAACTAAATCATCTTATAATTTGGGCTTAGTGGAAATTCATTTGATACCATCTATTAGATGTCGGAAAATCACCGTATTTTCATGGTTCCCTACAACCATTATGCAAATGAAGAAGTAAGAAAAACAGTTTTCTTGTTGCTAAAGACTCTTTCCCAAGACCTTAGACACATAGATGAGGTACAAGGATGAAGAACAGGAAATGGCCATGTGCGTAATTGAATAAACAAATGCATGACCATAAATGAATTTCATGCCAGTGAGTCAGTGAGAACAGAGGGCAGAACCATTGTGAAAGTGTCAAGGTATCTTATTAGAGACCAGAGAAAGAGGTAGGGGAAGAGGATATGAATATTTAAAAACAAATAAGATGCCATTATGGACAGAAAAAAATTTCAGGGGTTGCTAAGGAATGGCAAGAGAAGAATTATGAACCATTTTTTTTTGTTTCCAACTTCTATGGATATTTCTCAGGATTTTATTTTCCAATACTTAGCCACTAACTTTTATGTTCAATAAACATGTAGAGCTAGCACCTTTGTTTCAGAACAGAGTGAAATACTCTGAAGACATTGGAATATTGCCATTCACTGATGTACATTGTGTCCATGTACTGCTGTAGATGTGAATTTGGGAACATCTCCACTTTCTCCAACAACTGTGATGATTGTCTTCATGTTGTAGAAGAAGGTCAGCTCAGAAATGAGAACTACTTTGCTCAAGAATATGTAGGTAATAAGATAGAAGTCACTCTTTTTTCAATAATTTACTTCAATTTTCTTATTTAAAACAATTTTATATATGATATATTTTGATCTTTTTCTTTTTCTTATCCCAACTTCTATGAAAATTTTCTTGCCTTTCTACCCACACAATCTTATGTTCTTTCTGCCTTCGTTGCAAAATCAGAAAAACAAAAGGCAAACGTCAAAATGAAAAGCTAACAAACAAAAATCCCAGTAAGACAAAAAAAATAATACCCATGCAAAACAAAGAGCATATGTGTGCACATGTGTGCACACAGACAAACACACACACACACACACATACACACACACAGGGAGACAGAGAGAGAGAGAGAACATAGTAACTACTTCTGGGCATGGGGCTGATAAGTTGATAAGCCCAATTAAACAAAACAGATTTGCCCTTTCCAAACAAATATCGATTGCAAGTAGTTTCTTAGTTAAAGGACGGGACTTTGTGTCCACTTCTTCTCAATGCCTGGATTTTGTCTCGTTTAAACGTGTGCAGGTCTTGTGCATATAGTCATAGTCTCTATAAATTCATATGTCTGTCAACACTTATCAGTGGCACACAAGCTCTTCTACTCTGCAGGGAACTCCTGTGAGGATGAACATTATTAGCTAGCACCATCTCAATCAACTACAAAGAATGTAGACTTCAAATTGAAAATCAGTCTTTGCTACAAGAGTCATTGTTTTTGCATCAAAAAGACTGCCTTCTTTTGAACAGGATCTTTAGTGGAGCAAGCATTTAGAATCAGTTGAAAAACATACTGAACTGAGATTTCTTGTTTTTTTTTTCACAGTTCCTATTGTGAAATGTCTGGCTGATTAGAAGTCTGATGTGGGCACACGCTTGTGTGTGTGTGTGTGTGTGTGTGTGTGTGTGTGTGTGTGCGCGCGCGTGCGCATGTGCATGTGCGTGCATGCTCTCAAACTATCAGATGGTATTGATGGTTCTATTTAAGGAATTTGAAAACTTGAGAAAGGGGAGGATATGAATGTGCAAGTTACTGGCATGAGCATTTAGGATGATGGAGGCGCTATTGGGCATGTTTAGCTTCAGAGACAGTGACTTTGTTAGATTTACTTAATATTTTATTGGAAGAACAAGACAGGATATGTTTGTCATGCTAGAAATACATAGTGAAGAGTAGTTAGAATATGAAAAATTCATTCCGTCTACATTAAAAGAGATTACTAAATAAGGGAGTGCAAGGAGACCAGAAAAAAGATAACACTAAACTATTCCAACACTGAGATTGGAAGACAGAAAGAGAGAAGGAGAGAGAGAGAATTTTGAAAGAAAAGTCGTTGGAGTAGAAGAAAGCAATTATCCTTAGTCCCTATTTGTCCTGATTTGGTTTTGGAGATTGTTTTGACAACTACAATGGGAGTATATGTTACTGGGCTGTGGTGGAAAGAGAGAGACTATCAACTTCGCAGATCTTGTCTGCTGGACCAGGCATCTGAAGACCTGAAAGAATGGGGTGGATTATAGTCTAATTCTGTAGTTTCAGTGCTTTACTTTAGTTTCAGGGTTTACTTTTATACTTTTTTTTTTTTACTCTCTTTGTTTCTTTTGTGGTAACAAAGAAAGCATTGACCTAAAGAAAGTTGTTTGAGTTTAGAAACACATGATCAGAAAATCATGTAAATAAATGTCAACAAGCACATACCAAATATTAATAGGACAACCCTTCCCAAGAGCTGTCTTAGGACAGAGCAATTGAAACACAATTGCCTGCCATGTACTATAGACTATCAGGGAAATCTTGAAAGCAGGGCAGAAGGCCATATTCAGGTTCAGGGTACTCTGACCAGATTGGGTTCTATAATTATGTTCTGACATCCAACAAAAATAAACTTTTTAAAATAGATTAAAAATGATTAACACAGGAGGTGTGAAATCATGTGCAGAAACAATGCAGGAAACATAATGCACCTGAGGTAAAAGGCCCTCTCCTTTTCCCCTAAAGCCTCTCTCACTGTTCTCCAGGGCACTGTTAACCATGCATCATTTCTTTGGCCATGTTCCCACAGGAGACCAGTTAGGTGAGTACTTTAGTAACCTAGATAGTATCAGTTGGTGGTTAGGGAAGCAACAGCACATTTCTGCAATGATGGCTATTGAGAAAAAGAATAAATTCTGATAGTACAGGCGAAGGAGAAGTGAGGTTGGAATAACGCTATTGAGAATGTGAGAGTGCACTCCCACCAGAAAAGGAGGAGTGTTCCCCTTACTCCACATCCTCTCCAGTGTAAGTTATCAATGGTGTTCTTGATCATAGCCATTCTGACTGATGGTATCTCAGAGTTGCTTTAATTTGCATTTCCCTGATGGCTAAGGATGTTGAGCAATTCTTGAAGTGTCTTTTGGTCACTGCACTCCATTTTTGATTGGATGATTTGGTAATTTGATGTCTAGTTTTTTGAATTCTTTATATATTTTGGAGATCAGTTCTCTGTCCAATGTGAGGTTAGTGAATATCTTTTCCCATTTTGTAGGCTGCCACTTTATCTTATTGACTGTATCCTTTGTCTTATAGAAGCATCTCAATTTCAAGAGGTCCTATTTATTAATTGCTGCTCTCAGTGTCTGTGCTACTGGTGTTATAGTTTGGAAGTGCTAAACTGTGTCCATTTATGTGGTCAAGGCTACTTCCCACTTTCTCTTCAATGAGATTCAGTGTGGCTGGATTTGTGTTGATGTCTTTTATCCATTTGGATTCAAGTTTTGTGCATGGGAATAAATAATGACTCTAGTTGCATTCTTTTACAGGTTGACATCCAGTTATGTCAGCATCATTTATTGAAGATGCTTTCTTTATTCCATTGTATAATTTTAGCTTCTTTGTCAAAAACCAGGTTTCATAAGTGTATGGATTAACATCATGGTCTTAGATTTATTCCATTGGTCCACCTGTCTATTTTTATGTCAATACCAACCTGTTTTCATTACTGTAGCTCTATAATAGAGATTGACATCAGAGATGGTGATGCCTATGGAAAGCCATTTATTGTAGAGGATTGTTTTGGCCATTTTGAGATTTTTGTTTTTCAATATTCAATGAGATTGAATATTGTTCTTTCAAGGTCTGTGAAGAATTGTGCTGGGATTTTAATAGGGATTGCATTGAATCTGGAGATTGCTTTTGGTAGGATTGCCATTTTTACTTTATTGATCCTACCTATCCAAGAGCACTAGGGATCTTTCCATTTTCTGGTAGCTTCTGCAATTTCGTTCTTCAAAGACTTATAGTTCTTGTCATACAGATCTTTCACATCTTTAGTTAGCGTTACCCCCAAGATAGTGTATGCTGTTTGCAGCTATTGTTAATGGTGTTTCTCTGATTTATTTCTCAGCACCTTTATCATTTGTATATAGGAGGGTTACTGAATTTTTGAGTTGATCTTTTATCCTGTCACATTACTGAAACTGTTTGGCAACTGTAGGAGTTCTTTTGTCAAATTTTTGGTCTCACTTATGTATATAACATATCATCTGAAAATATTGAAAATTTGACTTCTTTTCCAATTTATATCTTTTGATCACCCTTTGTTGTCTTATTGCTGATGGTAGGATGACTATTTTTTTCTGTGTTAATATTAATGAACAATGAATATAGGAGATCTTTTCATCTTATATCCTTTTCAATTTCAATCTTCAGTGAGTTGATGATTTTATCATGAAGTTCTTTTTCTTGCTTGGTTACCTCAAGATATTTTATACCATTTAAGGGTATAGTGAAAAGTGCTGACTCCATGATTTCTTTCTCAGTCCATTTGTCATTTGTATATAGGAAGGCAACTGATTTTTGGGGGTTTAGTTTTGTATTCACTATTTTACTTAAAGAATTTATTACCTATAGAAATTTCCTTGTAGAAATGTTAAGGTCACTTGTATATGCAACCATATCTTCTGATGACTTATTTCATTCCAATTTGTATTTCCATCTAGATTGGTTTCCTTATTGCCCTAGTAAGACTTCAAATATGGTTTTGAGCAGGTGTGGAGAGACTGAACAACTGTGTCTTGTGCCTGGTTCTAGTAGAATTGCTTTGAGCTTTTCTTTTTTTTTTTCAATTAAAGTAGATTCTGGCTATGGACTTACTGTAAACTATGTTTATTATATTGAGATATGTCATTTGTATTCCTAATCTCTCTAGGACATTTATGATAAAGGGTAGTTAGATTTTGTTCAAGGATTTATTTTTTGCAGTAATGAGATGATTATGTGGTTTTTGTTTTTCAGTTAATTTTTTTGGTGGATTACAATGAAAGATTTATGAATGTTGAACCAGCCCTGTATCTCTGGGATGAAGCTTACTTGAACATTTTGGATGGTATTTTGATGGTGTTCTTGAATTCAGTGAGTAAGTATTCTATTGAAAAATTTGCATCTATGTTCATAAGGGAAACTGTCCTGTAAGTCTTTCTTTGTTGAGTCTTCCTGTGGTTTAAGTGGCAAGGTAACTGCGGTCTCTTAAACTGAATTTGACAAAGTACCTCCCATTTTTATTTTGTGGAATAATTTGAGGAGTATTGGTGTTAACTCTCCTTTAAGAGGCAAGTAAATATCTGTGCTTTAACCATCTTGGTCTGGGATTTTTTTGGGGAGGGGGACTTTTAAGGATTGCTGCTAGCTAGGTGGTGGTGGCACATACCTTGAATCCCAGTGCTCAGGAGGCAGAGGCAGGCAGATTTTTGTGAGTTTGAATCCAGTCTGGTCTGCAGAGGGAGTTGCAGGACAGATTTCAAAACTATGAGAAACTCTGTCATGAGCCCCCCTCCCCCTTCAAAGACCTCTGCTATTTCAGTAAGAGTTATAGGTCTATTGATAGTGTACAGGTTTTAAAAATATGTCCTTATGATTTCCTTAGTCTATGTTGTTATATCCCTTTTCCATTTCAAATTTTTAGAATAGGATATTTTCTATCTTTTATGTAATTTGGGTAGGGGTTTGTTAATCTTAATGATTTTATGAAAGAACCAACTCTTTGTTTCATTGATTCTTTGTGTTGTTTGTTGGAGTTTTTATTTTATTGTTATCATCTTTGAGTCTGATTATTTCATTCTATCTACTTCTTTTGGTTGTGATGTCTTCTTTTGTTTTGGGACTTTAAGTGTGCTGTTAAGGTGCTACCATGAGATGTCTCTATTTGTTTAATTTAGGTACTTGGTGCTATTAATGTATTTTTTATATAAAACCTTTCACTGTGTGCCATAAGTTTGGGTTCTGTATATTCATTTTTATTCACTGTATTCTTTGAACTCATTTTCATTCAGTTCTAGAAAGTATTTTATTTCTTTCTTAATTTGTGTTTTGACCTATTTATAATTCAGTTGAGAACAGTTTAGTTTCCAGGCTTTCTATTCTTTATATTTTGCTTTTTTTTAAAATCCAGCCTTAACCTGCAGTGGTCTGGTAGAATACAGAGTGTTATTTAAATTTTCTTCTGTCTGTTTAAACTGCTTTGTGTCTAAGTATGTGGCCAATTTTGCAGATGGTTCCATTAGGTGCTGAGCAGGTATATTACTCTGTGTTTGGGTGAAGTTTCCTGTAATTATCTCTAGGTACATTTGGTTTATAAGTCTGTTAGCTCCGGCATTTCTCTGTTTAATTTTTATCTGGGTGATCTGTCTATTGGTGAGGGTGGGGTATTCAAGTCTCCCAGTATTCATATGTGAGGGTCAATATGTGATTTACCGTGACAAACTTGGTTGCCCTTATGTTTGGGGTATAATTGTTAAGGATTTAAATGATGGATTTTTCCTTAGATGATTCTGTATGTAGTATCCTTCCATATATCATTTGATTAATTTTGATTTAAAGTAAACATTGTTAGCTATGAAAATAGCTGCACTAACTTGCTTCCTAGGTGTATTTGCTTTGAATATTTTTCTAGTGCTTTATACTGCACTAATGCTTCTACTTGGTGTTGAGGTGGGGATCCTGTTTTTGTATCCATTCTGTTAGCCAGTATCTTTTTATTGGGGAATTAAGAACACTGATGTTAAGAGATATCAATGACAAGAAACTTTTGAATCCTGTTATTATTATTATTTTTTGTTGTTGTTTGTGTATTGTGTGTCTGTCTGTCTGTGTGTATATCTGTGTGTATGAATGTTGTTGGATTTTCTTGTTCTTCTTTCTTTGGACTGCCAGTCTCCAGATGGAGACTTGTTATGAAAGCTTTGCCTTTGGCTTAGGCTTATTCCCAACTAGCTCTTATAACTTAACCTGTTTTAATCAACATTCTACCATTTTTTTCACCTCTCCTCCATTCTATATGTCCTGCTTTCTCAGTGCCTTGCTTACATTTCTCTGGGACCTAAACTCATCCTGTGAGTCTTGCTAGGAAGTCCTGCCTAACCTCTCCTGACTAGGAATTTATTGGTCATTCAACTTTTTATTAAACCAATCACAACAATACACCTTCACACAGTGTAAACACATATCCCACAACATCTGTGTGTTTTCCTTCTTTTGATTTTAATGGTCTGAGACTTATTCCCTTTGTTTCTGAGGTTATATTTAACTTCCATACATTGGAATTTTCTTTATAGAACCTTCTGTAGGGCTGAATTTGTAGATACATATTGCTTAAGTTTTTTGTTGTTTTTTTTTTAATCATGGAATTTCTTATTTTCTCCATTTTGGTGATTGAGAATTGTACTGGGTAGAGTCTGCAGCTCTGAACTCTTAGAGTCTACAGCACATTTATTCAGGCCCTCATCCCTAGCTTTTAGAGTCTCTATGAGAAGTCAGATGTAGTTCTATATAAGTCTGTCTTTATATATTACTTGTTAGTTTTCCTGTGCATCTTTTAATATTTTTTCTTTGTTCTATTTATTAGTGTTTTAATTATCATATACCAAATATAATTTCATTTTTGGTCCAATTTATTTAGTGTTATGTATGCTTTTGTACCTTGATAAATATCTCCGTTTTTAGGAAAATAATCTTCTATGATTTTGTTGAAAATATTTTCTGTGATTTTGACCTGTGTTTCTCCTCCTTTCTCTATTTCTATTATTTATATTTGGCCTTTTCATTGTTTTCCATGTTTCTTGAATATTTTTGTTTCAGATGTAGCATTTTCTTTCTTTAACTGATTACACATTTCTTCTATTGTATCTTTAATGCTTGAGGTTGTCTTCTCTGTCTCTTGTGTTATATTGGTGAAACTTTCTTCTTTGCTTCCTTTTGAATTTCTACATTTTTATTTCTAGATTCCCCTGAGATTGGATTATCTTTATTGATTCTATTTCCACTTTCAGATATTAAACTTTTTTCATTTCTATCTACTGTTTTTGTTTTCATAGATTTATCCAATGGTTTTCTTAATTTTATTCATTTCCTCTTTAAGGACCTTTATCTTACTCACAAAGACTCTTTTAAGATATATTTCTTGTACTTCGACTATGTTTTAATATTTAGGGCTTGCTGTGGTAGGGTAAATGGGCTATAGAGTAAAGACCTTTTGCCTTGTGTGTTACTGATTGTGTTTTTATTCATTGGTTGTCTGGACATCTTGCATTGGGAAAGTTGCAATTCTAGGTGCTGGTATCTGGTCTTTCTTTGTTGGGTGCATGTTTTGTTAACAGCTGTATGTTGCCCGGTCTGAAAATCTTCTGTGGTTCTGGAAGTTGTAGCACCTGGGGGTTCTGGATAAAGTATGTTTTTGATTTTTAAAATCTGAAACTTAGAAATGGTGATGAGCTGAGGGGGTGCTGAAGAGGTTGACAGGAGAGAGGAACGCAGGATGTTCTACCAGAATTTTCTTAGTTTGTTCACTTGGAATAGGGAGCAAAAGGGTGGTGAGAAGCCACAGTGGAATGTCTGCTGCAGACCAGAGGATGAGTCTAGGACATTGGACTTGGAAGAGTGGAGAGACAGGAGAGGATCTGCAGTTAGCCTATTTGCTTCTCTGGTCGGAGTTGCCTGTTTGCTTCCAGAGAGTGCCTCGTGGGTTTGGGGCCTTAGACAAAGCAATGAGTGAGAGGAAGAAAGTTTGCAGAGAAAGATGTGTGTAGTCCACTGAAGATGGGTGCAGGCATTGGCTCAGGGGATATTGCAGCTCATGTTCTGCTGCTGAAATGGGCATGAGTCTGGAGGATTGGATCTGGAGGAGAACAAGGAGAGGAGAAGACCTGTAACTAGTTTATCTACTTATATGGTCAGAGTGACCTGTGGGTTCCCAGGTTTGCCAGCAGAAGCTTAGGAGGGGAAGATCTGCGGGATTCTCTTTAGATGGGTGCACAGGGGGAGGGCAGGGTACCAGGTATTCTGCTACAGAGCTGAGGATGAGACTGGGGTATTTATTGATCCAGGAGCAGAGGCATTATGGGGGATTCCCCTCTGTATATTGTGAATATGTTTTATTACCATTAGTTAATAAAGAAGCTAAAAGAAATATGTAGAGTAGGCAAAGAGAGGGAGATGCCATGTAGCTGTTAAAGGAGACAAATGCTAGAACTTTAGCAGTAGGCCACAGCCTCATGGTTATACACTGATTAGTAGAAACTGGTTAATTTAAGATATAAGACTTAGTTAATAAGCCTGAACTGATAGGCCAAGCAGCGTTGTAATTAATATAGTTTCTGTGTTATTGTTTGGGTCTGAGTGGCTGGGAGCGAAAGAGCAGTGTCTGTTTACAGAGGCAGATGAAGATCTTCAGTTAGCCCATCTGCTTCTCTGGCAGGAGTGTGAATGCTATTCCTAATCCACATGGACATAGTGGAAATTTAAGTATTTTGAATTTTGAAGAAAATGTTCTTATGTGACTTTACATTTCATAATTGTGTGAAACAAATTATGCTCATTTCAGAAATTTGCACTGTAAATTTAACAATAGGGTTAAAACACCGCAAGAAGTTTTGTACTTAGTATTGAGACATTTGGCTATAAGCCTAGGGACTTGGTCTGGAATAGAAGGCCTTTCTTTGTTCTTCAACTAGGCTATTCTGGCAATATATAGGTCCAGGACCATGTCTTCCAGACCTATATAGAAGTCTTAGATACTTTCCCATTGCTGTGACAACACACCACGACCAAAGCGAGATACAGAATAAAGATTTGTTGAGACTAATAGTTCCAGAGGGTTTGTCCATAAGCATTAAGGCAGAGAACATTGCAGCAGAAAGACAGGCATTGTGGCGGAATAGGAGCTGAAAGCTTAAATCTTGAAATACAACCAAGAGGTACAGGGAGAGAGAATTGACTGAAAATGGTATAGACTTTTGAAAGCTCCAACCCACCCCAGTGCCACACATCCTCCAACAAGGTCACACCTTCTATTCTATACAGAACAGTTCTACCAATTGGAGAAGCAACATTTAAATATATGAGTATATGGGGACCATTCTCATTCAATCCAAAACATTAGTTTAGCACTTTAGTCAACTAAGAAAGACTTAGAGATATCTGATTTTGGGTTTAAAATATTGTAAGCTTGTAAGACACAGTTTAGTATCTAGAACCATGCTTTGGTCCATATGCTTGTTCTGGATTTGGGGCCACAGGTACACTTCCTATTGTGTTGGGACCTAATGCTGGGTGTATGGAGATAAAATGCTCAGGCTGGTATCAATCTAATCTGGAGCTTTGACTGGGTGAATTGCCTGAGAGAATATTCTGCTATATCAGAAACCAGATAACACTATGTTTGACATTTTTCTTTCTTTTTATGTGTGTATGTATTAGGAGTTTTATAAAATTGACTAATGTGATATGGATCAGGTAGTCCAAGAGTGGTTGTCTTTATGGGGCAGAGGCTGAAAACTTAGAGGCTGCTCACCTAAAAGGCTGGATACTTCAGCAGTCTCCCAATCAGTTCCAAATACCCATACGATTCCTCAAAAGTTACTGGTCTCTTCTCACTAGAGGATCAAAGGAGTTGGGTTCTGATGCCTGTCAACATGGCACCAACAGAGTATATGTGCTCACTAACAAGGAGCATGCCTGGGCAGGCAGAGAAGCAGCTCTTTCCCTCAGCCCTCTTTATATCCTTTGATACCACAGGAAGGTGCAGTCCACTCTGCAGGAGCATCTGCTCTCCTCAGTTAGTTCCTTCGGGGAAATACCTCAAGGAGCAATTCAGAGAAACGGCTCTTAGTGGGCTTCAGATCCAGTCAGTAAGACAATCAAGACTTACTATTGTTCCACTAAACTTTTTCAACTTTAAAATACGGTTGATTAAATAGCTTTATTTTAAGCCCTCAAATAAATTTGCTTTATTTCAAAAATGGGTGTTTATATTAATCTTCTTTTTCAAACAAAATACTTTTGGGAAAGATGTTGTTTATGTATGTCTATTTGGTAATAGACTCAACTCCTTTTGGAGTAAGGTATAATAAATTAAATTCAAAGATTAATATATCAAGAACCATTCATGAGGAATGAATAAAAGATTGACCTTGATATGTAGGGATAGGTGTTTTCTGTAAATTTTGCACGTATCAAATATGCTAGGCTAGGGTTTATATCAGGTTTATTAAATCACATGCAGAGAATTGTACCCATCCATTCAGGTTTTCTAAATGTTCATTTACTTGAACTGGTTCCTAGCATGCCAGTGTTTGCCTACATGCATTCCATGTCACACAGGAATGATGAATGCAAAGTCAGATAGTGTCACACACTCCTAATTCGAGTAACTGATGAATTACTTAGATATCTTCATACTTGTACTGTATGGCTCAGTCATTATGTTAATGATTTGTCTTGATAACTATGCCTATGTTGTTACAAGTAAGTTGAATTCATAGTTTTGGCAAATCAGAAAAACATAAATCTAGAAATTCTCCAAACTTAATCTCCAGGGCAGCCCTGCCTACTGAACTCCCAGAACCTTCTTTCATGTGTGGATTCGCATCGCCTTTTTACTAATCTCAATGGTTTAATGCAATTGATGGCTTAAAATTGCTAGAATGGGGTTAAGTATATTTGGTGGAATAATAGTTTTCAATATCTTGTCATTCAAATATAGTTAGTATAGCCTTCAAAATGATAGGTCATCTTTGCTTTAACTCATTCCTGCATAACTGCTGCCATCCATGTTAGCATCAAAGCCTTTATTTCTTGTGACTGCTGGGTAAATTAGTCTTTTGCATTGTAGAATTGTTTTATGTTTTCCCTTCTGTGTAGTGTTTCTGTGAGCTTTTCCAGGATACCTTTAAGGAGGAACACAGTTCCCTTTTCTTATCTTGTATTCACTCATAAGTGGTTTTTAAACATAAAACAAATAAAACCAGCCCATAAATCACAATCCCAGAGAACCTAGACAACAATGAGGACCCTATGAGAGACATATATAGATCTAATCTACATGGGTAGTAGAAAAAGGCAAGATCTCCTGAGTAAATTGGGAGCATGGGAACCTTGGGAGAGAGTTGAAGAGGAGGGGGAGGCTGGGAGAGGAGCAGAGAAAAATGTAGAGCTCAATAGAAATCAAAATTACACACACACACACACATGCATACACACAATTCATCAGGATTCAGGTGACTTGTGGAAAGACACAGGATGTGTGGAAAGAAATAATCTTAGAATAATTGTCCAAAAGAATTTACATTCTGTATTTTTTTATAGCTGGGGTGATTCTTACTATCAGAAAAATCTTAGTCTGAATGAACTAACTAGGATGTCATACATGATTTCTAAAGGATAGATTGCTGCTTCCCTGTGAGGAAATCATTTTTATTTTGAAAGTTATAATATTTCTATTTAGAGAATGAATTGGATTTATGGACATCATGATAAATACTACAGTTTAAAACTGTTGTAGTTTCTTTATATTTTGAAGTGTTCTTCAGCTTGAATGCATACACTTCTCCTAAAAATACCAGAAAAATGTCCCTGTTTTCTTGCAGGTGGATTCCCTTGGATGGGGAATGCTGACAGAGACATTGGACTTCCCTCAGAATGCTCAGCCTCTCTGAATCACTTTACTGAAGCCTCTGTTTTACTGAAGTGCTTTCATAATTTTGAAATATCATATGCAATGTGAAACGATTTAAATAATTTTTAATATTATATTTTTATATAAGTTTGAAAGACAATAACTCATAAAAGCTATCTTCCAAAGTGACAGATACTTAAAAATTACCACTTACCAAATAAAGTAAGCAAAAATATTCCTACTTTTATCAGGAATAACAACAACAGAATGCAAAATAAAGTAAGACCAAGACATTAACCAATAACTTCTCATAACCAGCCCTTACAGAGATGTGTAAATGGTACCATGTATAGTGATGGGACAAAGACAGATGTGTTGGTTGAAAGCATTTGAAAGGGGGAAACGCTTGATAGCTACAATGTCCTCAGCTTTTCTCTCTGCTGCAGAATTATTCAGAAAAAACAACGTGGGCTCATCTCTATCCAGGGACCTTATTGCAAATTCTGGAGACATCACAGTTATCTTGTGTTATTAAGCTTTCTTTAGAAAGTGTAAGATTAACATTAGTTTAATTGAAAGATTGAACAGAAACACTGACATCCATTCAACCAAATCATTAAATTCAACACTCCATATGGACACAAAGAATACCTAATTTATCCAATTAAAATAATATCTGTGCCCTTCAAAGGCATATTGCCGTAACAAGAAATTAACCACCTTTTAATAATGCTACACTGTGTCCTCTTGACTTTAATAGAAAAGAGGTATTTTAGTTGATATACTAGGTACTGACTGCTAAGACTAAGCTTCTTATTAATAAAAGAAAATAATAGATATTTTTCTTTAATTATGCTCCTGCAAGATTTTTGGCAAATAAATATATTTACTTTGTTTTTGGTTCCACATGAATAATTTTATTGCCAGTTTTATTTATTAATTATCCAGGGCAGTAGTTTTTGGATGCTTAAGCAAGCCTACTGAATAATAGATAATGTAGTCTTCCCAGTAACTCCACCAGGGATATTCAAGTTGTTCCTGATGACAAGAAATCACATTCTGAAGCAGACACAACCTATGAAAAAGATCTGAAATATAAATTCAAGTCCATAGTAATATAAAGCCATTTTTTATACTTTAAGTAACCTTTGGAAAATTTACAATAAAACTAAACAACAAGGATGGTGTGTAACTCCAGGAAACTCTCTAAAATACCAAAGAAAAAAGACCATCCTATTATTTTGGAAACAAGGTGGCATTTTTGTAGTTTACAAAATTAAAAACTATGAAAACTAAACATACTTTTTCTGAGTAAATATATAGTCTGAGTATATTTAAGTTTGCTCGTCTAGGTGAATTCAGTTCCTGAACACTGATAAGATTTACCTGTGTCATTTTAGTAGACAACAGAAATGAAAGAAGATTGTAATTTTAATTTTTTCATGTCTTTTTTCAAAACGAGAAACGCAATTTTGTCAACTGTAGGTCAGTATACTTTGACCTAAATATCTTCTATGTCTATTTATATCAAAATGAATTTGTGAAAAGATAATAAGATGATAGCCATCATCAACTAATCTAGGTTGAATAATGCTAAAATTATTAGTATTCTTTTGCTATTTTCACTAAACAGGTCCATCAAATTACTATGATATATTTAGTGTAGATAAATGTCTAGCAAGGTGTTTGGGACTGTCTGATGCTAAATTGTTGAATAGTCTAGAGACATGTAATGTGCCTGTGTGATATCATTGACAGTCTCGTTAGTAATGCATTGATTGATTATAAACAAAATATGCTTTCGAACAGATTGGAGTTTGTAAAATACAGTCTTGGTATATGTGCAATGTACTCCACTCCACACTTTACCTCCCCTGGTCAGCTTCCTTAGTAGTGATTTGGAAAGAAATGGATGGCATGATAATCAGTTTCAGAGGAAATGTGCACATTGAATAGAAACTCTGGAAGACATCATACTGGTGTATATTCATCATGATTTTAAACTATGTAAGTTACTGGTCTAAAGAGTCTCACATCAAGCAATGAGATAAATCTCTGGTAAAAATATATAATAATTAGGAAGAAGATGTTCCTTTACAAGTGGAGGGTCTTTGAAAAAGATAATGAATATAGAAAATTGATAATCACAGTCTCTGAGTTAGATATGTCATGGAATCAGGTTTCTCACAGAGGCATATAGCTTTTGTTCCAATATATCCAGCACTGTTGGGAACAATTTGTTTTCAATTCTATGATGTCATTTAACATTGATTTTTTTCTTTTAATTACACTTTCTTGATTTCTAATATATCATATCCTCTTAATTTTCTAGTCTTCTGGACATCTAGTCTTCAGGACTTCTCACCACTCTTTGAAGATTCCTGTCTTTTGCTCTTCTAGGACACTTGGCATTATTTGCTCTTTTGTCCACTTGTGTCGCTGCGCACCTTGCTAGAATCATTCTCAATCGTCATTCATGTGTTGTCACTGCCAGATTTCTCTCATGAATCCCAGGGCTGCCCATTCAGTTGCCCATTGGGCATCTCTATTTAATTAAGAATATATTTTTTAAGAAATATAAGAAAGGACCCATGCTTGGTCCTCTAATGGCCAGCCCTTTATCTCTGCCTAACTGTTCTATTAGTCTACAAACGAATGAAGGTAGGGATATCTTACTGAATCCTCAAATCACTATCTATCCAACTTGGTTCCTCATTGTTAGTTATTATAGTTAAAGGATTCATTAGAGTAGGGGTGTTTCCACCTAATGTTTCCAGTCTACTTACCCTTGGTCAGGCCATCATCAGTTTTACTGAAGACTCAGCCGCTGAGTTTCAGTGGATTGTTCTCAAAAGTGATTTGCTTTTAAATGTATCATAAACCAATTTATGTCTTATAAATCATCCAAGTTAGTCTCCCAATACACAAATATTATTAGACAATTGTCTTCTCCTTTTTATTGAAGATAGATTATTTTCTCATACAGTATATCTGATATTTCCTCTACATATCCTGATTACAATCTCATAAAATATATCCTGATTATTGCATTGCATATTACTCAATATATCACCTACTTGTCCCAGTTCTTACCACCTCCCCTACTATCTGGTTTCATTCATTTTCTGTGTCTCATTAGTAAATAATAATAGGTTTCTAAGAAATAACAACAAAATATAACACAAAAAGTATAATATTGTAAAAAATCTCATCATATTGAGGTTGGACAAATCAAACCACCAGAAAAAAAAAAGAGCCCATGAGAAGGCAACAAGAATCAGAGACCCACTTGTTCACACACTCAGGAGTTCCATAAAAACACTAAACTGAAGGCCATAATATATATGCAGAAGACCTGGCAAAAACCTATG
>NC_022031.1:23834089-23835305 GCF_000317375.1 Microtus ochrogaster | reverse complement strand
TAATGTTTTGGCAACAGCCTGAATTTTTGGGGACTCCATTAGGACTCCTTTGTCCAACAGATAATTGGATATAACCCACACACTGCATTGGAGGCTTTGTTTAGTGACAAGAGGCAGCGAATTAGGACTCAGTACCCCCTCCGTTATTTGGAGACTTCATTAGGTTCACTTTCAGATATAGTTTCTACTATGCTATGCTTTAATACCACCCTTCCAAGTCCCCTTCAATTCTTGCTGTCTTTCCCGCTATTCCCTCCTCATCCCTACCTGATCTTCATGTACAAGCAACTCCTGCTTTCAGTCCAGCCATAAAAACTATCCTCTTTCTCCCACTTGGTAAATCCAAGGGTCCAGCCCTAGTCCCTTCATCTACATCTAATCTTCTCTGAGTCTATGGATTATAGCTTGCCTATTATTTACTTAGTTGCCAAGAGTCACATATAAGTAAATACATATCATATTTATGTTTCTCGCACTAGATTACCTCACTCAGGATGATTTTTGTTATACCCATTTCTCTATAAATTTCATGTCTTTTTTTAGCTGCTGAGTAATACTTAATTGTGTAATGTACATTTTCTTTATCCATTCTTCTCTTGAGAAATATCTAGGTTGTTTCCAATTTTTGACTATTGTGAATAGAGCAGCAATGAATATGGTTGAGTGAAAATCCTCGTGGCACAGTGGAACCTCCTTTAGGTTTTCCCAAGAGTGTTATAGCCAGAACTTAAGATAAATTGATTCAGAATTTTCTGAGGCACTTCATATTGATTTCCATAGTGGTTGTATAATTTACACTCCTACCAGCAATGGAGGAGTGATCCCCTTACTCCACATCCTCAACAGCAAGAGCAGTCATTTACGTTATCGATTTTAACCATTTTGACAGGTGTGAGATGAAATTTCGAAGTAGTTTTGATTTGCATTTCCCTAATGGCTAAGGATGTTGAACATTTCTTTAGGTGTTTCTCAACCACTTGAGATTTCTCTATTTGAAGTTCCCTATTTAGATCTATGCCCCATTACTAAAAATTCATTTTTTTTATTTTGATATCTATTATTTTAGTTCTTTGTATAGTTTGGACATTAGTCCTCTACCAGATATGGAGTTGGTAGAAATCTATTCACGTTCTATAGGTTGTTGCTTTTTAGGAATGATATTGTCTTTTGCCTTACATAGCTTCTCAGTTTCATGAGGTCCTGTTTTTATTTATTT
>NC_022031.1:23831294-23833284 GCF_000317375.1 Microtus ochrogaster | reverse complement strand
CTGGAAGCTTTTTTCTGTATAAACCTTTTACTTGCTTCAATAAAGTTACCTCAAGATATTTTATATTATTTGAGGCTGTTGTGAAACATATTGTTTCTCTGATTTCTTTCTTAGTTCATTTGTCATTTGTATTTAGGAAGGCTTCTGATTTTTTTGAGTTAAATTTGTATATAGTTCCTTTATGAAAGTATTTATTAGTTGTTAGAATTCACTGGAGGAATATTTTGGGGCATTTATGTATATTATCATATTGCCTGCAAATAAATATACTTTGGTTTCTTCCTTTCAAATTTGTATATCCTTGATCTCCTTCAGTTGTTTGTCAGGCTGCTCTAAGACTTCAAGTACTGTATTCAAGTATATTAAATTGATATGGAGTGTAGATTTAAGTTTTTGTCCTGCCTGGTTCCCAGCTGTTCAGTCCCAAAGAAACACACAGAGGCTTATAGCTCAGGCTTATCATTAACTAACTCCCACAACTTAAATTCTTGTCTATGTTTAGCCACCTGGCTTGGTACCTATTCTCAGTGCAGCATTCTCATCTTGCTTCCTCTGTGTCTGGCTGGTGACTGACTCTCCTTTCCTCTTCCCAGAATCCTCTTAGTCTGGTTGTCCTGCCTATACTTCCTGCCTGGCTACTGGCCAATGAGCATTTTATCAAACCAATATGAGTGGCAAATCTTTAGACTGTACAAGAGCATTATACCACAGCAATGGAGAGAGTGGACAAGCTTGTTTTGATCTACCATCTAGTGTAATTGTTTTGAGTTTTGCTCCATTTAAGATAATGTTGGCTTGCTGTGAACTGCCTTTATTATATTGAGGTATATCCTTTGTATCCCTAATTTCTCAAGGATGTTTATCCTGAGGAGCTTTTGGACTTTGTCAAAGGCCTTTTGTCATCTAATGAGATGATCATGTAGTATTTATCTTTTGTTTGCTTATATGGTGGATTACATTTACTGGTTTTGTATATTGAAGCATCTTTGCATCTCCAGGATGAAGCCTACTTGATCATAGTGGATTATCTTTTTAATATGTTCTTGGATTCAGTTTGTAGGTATTTTATTGAGTATTTTTGAGTGTTTTATCATAAGGAAAATTATTTTGTAATTTTTTGTTGGATCTTTAAGAAGTTTGAGTATCAGGGTAACTGTGGCCTCTTATATGAATTGATATAATGTGCCTTCTGTTTCTGTTTTTGGAATTATTTGAGGGTTATAGACATTAACTCTTCTTAGAAAGATCAGTAGAACTTTGTGCTAAAATAATCTAGCTATGGACTACTACTGTTCTATTTGGGAGACTTTAATAAATGCTTCTGTTTCACTAAGGATTATAGATCTGTTTAAATTGCTGAATCGATCTGGATTCTACTTTATAATGGACACATATATGGAAAATTATCCCCCTTTTTATATTTTCCAATTTGATAGAGTAGAGATTTTGAAAGTAAATCTTCTTATGATTCTCTGGATTCCTATGGTCTCTGTTATTATATGCCCCTTTTCATTTCTAATTTTTAAATTAGGATATTCTCTCTCAACCTTTTATGTAATTTTGTAGGGATTTGTCAATATTACTGATTTTATGAAAAATTCATCTCTTTGTTTCATTGATTCTTTGTATTATTTGTTGTAGTTGTGCCTATTTTATTGACTTGGCCCAAAGTTTGATTATTTCTTTATGTCTACCCCTTTAGATTGTGGTGGCTTTTTTTTTTTTGTTCTAGGGTTTTTACGTATGCTTTTAGTTGCTAGTATGAGATCTCCCAAAGTTTTTTTTTAATGTAGATATTTAGTAATATGAGCCTACTCTTGGGAAAAGCTTTCACTGTGTCCCATAAGTTTGGGTATAAAGTATATTCATTTTTATTCAGTTATAGAAAGGATTTCATTTCTTTCTCAATTTCTGTCATGACCCATTTATCATTCCGCAGAGATCAGTTCAACTTCCATGAATTTGTAAGCTTTCAGTTGCTTGTGTTGTT
>NC_022031.1:23820096-23830805 GCF_000317375.1 Microtus ochrogaster | reverse complement strand
TTTACATTTGCTATTTCCTTTGACTGAAGTATCCATTTCTTCTATCACATCTTCAGGGCCTAATATTCTTTCTTCTATCTCTTTTATTGTATTGTTGAAGTCTGAGGTTGTCATTCAAATACTAATTTTTTTAATATCTAGATTTCTTTTAGTTTGGGTTTTCTTCTTGATTCTATTTCCAGCTTCAGTTCTTAAATGATTTTATTAATTTCTTTCCACTGTATATTTGTGTTTTCCTGAATTTCTATGAGGAATTTCTTCATTTCCTCTTTAAGAACATCTAACATATCATATTCATACAGGCTGCTTTAAGGGCATTTTTTTCTTTGCTTTAACTATGTCAGAATAGTCTTGACCTGCCATGGTAGGGTTGCTGTGCTCTAGTGGAGACATATTATCCTGGCTGTTTTTATATTTTATTTTTTATCTGTGCTTGTCGCTGGCATCTTGGCATCTAGGATTGTTAAGATTATAGTTTTAGGTGCTGATATTTTATTTTGTCTTTGTTGGTGGATATTTTGTTCCCTTGTTTCTGTTTTGTCTCTGTTTTTCAGAAGAGTGTGGTGGCTGGTAGGAAACTTTCTGTCTTCCTGATAGGTGTGGCCACTGAGGGTGACAGATACAATGTATTTCTGAGTATTGGGAGGTGACACTTAAGAATGGGGATGAATTGGGGTTCTTAAGGAATTGGCAAGAAGGAGGACAGCCGAGTGGTCCACCAGAATTTGCATATTTAGTCTTGTTGGAACGGGGCGGAGAATGAAGAGAGGTCTTCTCAGAAGGTCTGTTGTAAATATGAGAAAGAGACTTGGATTGGATGAGGAGAAACAGAAGAAGAAGTGATAATCTGTAGTTAGACTATCTGCTTCCCTGGCAGGAGTTGCCTTGGGTTAGAAGAAAGTGTCTGCTGGACTTGGGGATGGGATAAAACAAGAGTATGTGTGGGGAGGTTAGGAGAAAGGTCTGTGGGTTCCACTAAAGATGAGACGGTGGGAGCCTGCCACTGGTATTCTGCTGCTGAGCTAGGGATGAGACTAGAGAATTTGATTTGGAGGAGTAGAGCAAATGATGATTTTCTTCAGTTAGCTTACCTGTTTCCCTGGCCTGCTCAGCTGGTATGTTCCCAGGGAATGCGTAGTTGTCTAGGTCCCAGCACAGACACTGGCGTTAGACAGGCATACAGCTGTGTGAATATAAATAGAGCTAGTGTAGTGTGTCCTATATTTTTCTTCTCTTGGAATGTGCTATTCATGTAGATATGATAAAATTTAATGTGTGACAAGGAAACTCAAACACCACTGAAATAATTTCACTATGAAGTACAGTTATTTATTTGGAGACCAGGTATTTAATTAAAAGGAATGACATATGCTAAGAAATATAACAATTGGACCCACAGAACTGTAATGTATAGTCTATTAACTCTATTATTTGTAATGTAGTGTGGGAAATAATATGTTTAAAAGAAGCTAGAAGCAGTATTTAAATATGTTTAGCATTGTTTCACAAGGGGTTGAGGACTCAATTACATGAGAAAGTTGAAAGAACAATATTAGTGCACTTTGAGTAAAGTATTCTATATTTAATATAAACTTCCAAACTTGTGGTTTAAATGTTTCTAACTTAAGCACTTGCATAAGTATTTGAGATTGGTAACATATTGACACTTAAAACAGAAGAAGCTCAGAACAGTCAGTCTGTGAGAAATGTATAAGTTACTACGTGTCAGGGCTATACCTCAGAAACCACCTTCCAACTCCTTAATCCATGTTTCATGCACAAGGTTACATAGTGTATCTCATAACTCACTTTACATAATTTTCTGGTCCATTTGCTCACCGCGTCAGTACATATGCTCATCCACTATTTACTTTCCACTACAGTTTTGACTTGTTTTTGTCTTTATTTTAGCTCAAAGCAAAAGGTTCTTGTACAAAAACATAGTTTTCGTAAAGTTTGGGAAAGTTGGGGAAGAAGGTCATGTAGAGATTCAGGCATATTATTCGTTAAAGAGTCAAATGAGTTGTAAAGGGAAACTAGTAACTGCCAAAAATAAAAATGAGGAAATATTGAGAATTATGTTAATTTGTCATGATGCTTATTAAATTCCTAAAGCTCTACATGTCATCTTTAAAACAAGCCTGTGAGGCAGGTAGTATTGCTACTTCCATTTTACAGGTGAAGAAGCGAAGCCACAAAGAAGTTGAGAAAAATGATGCTAAGTGGTTTCCAGAGGGAGTCTAATGTGAACTGTATGGACTGAGTTTGCTTTAAGTACCTGGCCAACCCATTTCTCTCCAACTCCATTTCTTAGCTTCTTCCAATCTCTTCATTTATTCAGCAAACATTTTTCAAACAGGCAACATAAATCATACACTAGGGAAAATCAAATGTATTGTATCTTTGTGCTTCTCTTGTGAGGCTGTTTTACTCATCTTTACTATCCCGGGGAATATAGTTTTTTTCCTCATCTGAATGTCTAATGGAGGTCCTACTACATGACAACATGAGCTATTAATCATTGAAAATTTATTGCATTGTAATAAGAACATACATAAAACTTATTAATATTGAATAAAAGAAGCATAAATGATTTGAATGTGAACGTGTTTATATGTGCTCAGTAATTTTACAGGCAACAATGGTATAATTAGAGGGCCCTAGGACAACATGAGAAGCATAACATTTTATGTGGATTCCTGTGCATGTGCACACTCATGTGGTGTTAGTATGTGGGTTAACATGGTAGAAAGAGAAATTCAAATGATGGTTACAAAAAATGTTAAAAAGATGGAAAAAGGAAAAGCAGAGACTAGGAGATTATTAATAGCTTAATCATTGGTGCAGAAGAGAATTACTTTAATGCCCTGGACAATGTAATACATAATAACATTTGAATCCTTCCATAAGCCATTTGTTGACAAAAACAAATAAAATGATTTAGAGAAGATATCATTAGAGTATTATTTAAATAATCCAAACAACAGGCATTCGTGACATTTGTTTTCCCCACACTCTGCGTCCTTTTCCATGCCTCCTGTTCACCCTCTTGAATATAGTTTCTCTAGAGGACGTTCAGCCTTTCAGGGTAGGACTTTGACAGAAGCCACTAACTCTGCTGGAGACGTTTTTTGACTGCCTCAGTATACATTCTGAGACCAACTCAGTGTGACTGTCACATGATTTCTGATTAATTTATCAATTTTGGAATTCAATATTCAGTATTAGAAAGCCATCAGAAAATTGTGGTCTCTTCCTAGAAGCACAGCGAAACTTAAGAGAAAGTCAACAAGGGGGAGGATTTAGTAGGGAACATTGATGTATTTATGGATATACTGGGTGTTTCCATGGGCACATAAAATTCTGCAAAGAGCTTTTCTTTACAAAACCATACTAATTTATAAATTACTAAATATTTCAAATGTTTTATAACTTAGATAATGTTTGACACTTTAAAAACTGTTTGGAAAACATAAAAATTAATAATTGGTGATAAATTGATAAAATTAGCTGAGAATAATTAATCATTAAAGTTACTAGGAGTTCTGTAAAACTAGCGCCATTTTTAGAAATATATTGTGTCCTAGACTACTATTTGTTTTTCAGGAACAAATGTTCATATTCAGTTATAATTTACAGAATTTAATTGTGATTGAAAAATAGCTGAAATCTCACAACATTTGAAAAGTTTTATAGAGTGTAGTTTTATACTCTGGCAAAGAGTAGGTGATTATTACTTTTTAAAAATAAACAAAAAACATATCAGCTAGATTCTATGTATTTACAATTTAAAGGATTAGGGAGAAGCAAATTAAAACTTCAGATTTCACAGATTAAGTCATATCATGGTCAAGCTGAGTGTGGAAGCATGACTAAACAGTGGGACAGCAGTACTTGTTATAAACATTATCAGAGGAAGAATGAAAGAGAATAGAGAAGTCTATGTTTCTCATGAGAACATTGTTTATATTAAATACTGTACTATTGAATTTGGTATTCCACTGTCTGCTGGGAGCCATCCCCAGTGTGTACAGGTCCCCATGGAGAATGTAAGGAGTTGGCGATGGAAAGAAGTGAGCCAGGCTGTAATGGGAGGGAGAATCTGACTAGCAGCCAGAGTGCTTCTTTATTTATGAAGAATTAAGTAAGTAGGGTTTCATTCATGTTGTTCCAAAACAGATATCACATCATTTTTGTTTTGGGACATGTGTTTCATTTCCTTTTGCTCATCTTTTAGTCATCATTGATAAACTATGACAGAACAGAGTTATAATTTCCAATCATTTTTCTCAAATTTTGTCATCATTAATAAACAGTTATCATTGTTACTCATTAGCCATTAGCCCCATAACTCAGTTTTTAAGAATCTGGAGGCATATGACAGCCTGTTTGCAGGGTGGTAGCTCTTGTGGTTATAAGAATATTACACCAAAACAATCTTCAAGTCATCCCAAGCATATTGCCATGTTCCAAGCAGTGTGTTATTAACTCTTAATGCTTAGAGTGCCTAAGAAATATCTTCAGGCCAAAACTTCTGTAGTTATTATTCAAATTATGGCATAATAAAATGTTTATATTTTATATTTTATGGAATTTGTCTATATGTCTACAATGGTATTCTATTGTCCCCTGGTCATAAGACATCACAGTGACTCTGCAGGCGCTAACTTTTCTGAGAAACACAGGTCCTGACATCTCTTTCTTGTTTTATTTTTCTATATCATTCTGAAAATATCTTGTTTTATTTTTCTCTATCAATCTGATTATGGCCATCGTCTCTAGCCGAGCAAATATTGTTGATCATTTTAAGTTTCCTTTGTTTTGATTACTTTGTTCCTGAGTAAGTGCACGGACAGATGATTCAAGAATGACTCATAGCCTCATAAAGAGACCTCTGACTTCTTTATGTGTGTCACAACCTCCAAGGCATAAGGAAGACCTTCAAGTAGATAAGGATATCTCCTTAAAGTGGGGTGGGGGATAGTAAGCTCAGGACTGTCCTTGGGAAGCTTAGAGATAGCATCCCCGGGAGAAGGCATAAATGATTCATAAGACATTTTCCATCAATTCAATATACTCAAATTGTACCAATATTAAAAGTCTCCCAAGTATGAAACAGGTGGAGATGAAAACCAAAGGTGGCATGGTGACCATCATATGGTTCAGCTTCTAAAATTTCCCTAAGTTTTCCTTCTGAAATGATTTTTCCCAGATCCTATATCTTCTGCTCATTAGTACCACTTATGTAATAATTTCTATAGAAGACTCAATTTCTTTTCTTTTCTTTTCTTCCTTCCTTCCTGTCTTTCTTTCTTTCTTTCCTCATTTTTCTTTCATTCTGTTTGTTTTCTGAAACAGGATTTCTCTGTGTAGCTTTGGAGCCTGTCCTGGTACTCCCTCTGTAGCCCAGGCTGGCCTCAAACTCACAGAGAACTGCCTGTCTCTGCCTCCCATGTGCTGGGATTAAAAGCATGCACCACCACCATCCCTGCAGAAGACCCAATTTCTTATAGAGCTAATTCTCCCAGGGAATCATCATAAGTTTTATTCTTAACATCAGCTTTCACAAGAATTGTTACACTGTCCCAGTTCTAGCCTTCAGTGAGAGGCCTTAACAGCAAGAAGTTCAAACATAAGACTTGTCAAAGCAAGAGCTGTGCAGCAACTTCCAGCAAGGGCAGTGAAGGGTCGGTCCAAGTCATCTGAGCACCGTGATCATTATCAAGAAGCAGCTCCAGGATGCTTGGCATTGCCAATGGTCAATATAATACAAACAAACAACAATAAACCTAGCTCAGAAAAGTGATTTTTTTTTATCAAAGGTACTTTATCTCATCTTTTCTTTCAACATGTAACTGTTCATAGTGAATTGCTGCATAAGCAAAACTTAGTGAGTCTCTTTATTCATAACACAACATAAGGGCACGAATAACTTTTAAATATGGTTAAATACATGGATGAATGTATTGACTACAAAATGCTGAAAGTAGTAAGTTACAGATGGTAGAAATTCTGAGCATATGCATTCATTATTATTTATGCTTATATATGCAATTTATAATTTTTCTATAATTCTCAAAATGTTATGTATTATAACAATACGTAAGATTTTTTTTAAATTACACTTTTAGGATCTCATGAAGAATAATGGGTTTTATCCTCATGACATGTTCTGCTTAAAACAGAAATAGATGTGCAGGAAGATTTTGTAATTTCCGTAGGTGAATTTGGCACATGGCTCATTGCCTGGAACATTTTGGGTCTTGGGTCAGTTTAGGTTTTATCACTTCAGCACAATCTTCTCCCAGCATCTAACAAAGGTTTTTATTATTACCCTGAAATGCAAACTGAAATATTTCTTTATTTATTTATTCTTTAAATGTGTTCACTACACTTGGTTTCCTTTCCCTTCTTTCTGTTCCTTCTCAAGTTATTTTATATGTTCTTTCTTTCTCTTTTAATAATAAAATAATTAATTGAGGTTTGTAAATTTTGCTTTGGCTAAAATTTTGTTGGATGCAGATGTTTTCTTCATTCAGAATATTCCCTTCTGCTTTTTTAATTAGTTGTGGCTATTATTTGTATGCTAAATCTTCCTGCTTATGGAAATGATATGCTAATGGAGATAAAGTGCGAGAAAAATCTCAAGAGGAGAGGGAAGAAAATAATCAATTCTTCCCAATCTCTTATGGAAAAATATATACCTACATACAGAAAAAAAAAACTTTAAGGGCTGGAGAGATGGCTCAGCGGTTAAGAGCATTGCCTGCTCTTCCAAAGGTCCTGAGTTCAATTCCCATCAACCACATGATGGCTCACAACCATCTGTAATGAGGTCTGGTGCCCTCTTCTGGCCTGCAGGCATACACACAGACAGAACATTGTATACATATTAAATAAATAAAAATATTTTAAAAAAAACTTTAAGAGAGGATAATGTTGCCTGCACTGCCACTTGTGTCCATAGTGCTGCCTGGCCTGGGATGCTGATGAGAGCCATGTCTGGGTCCATGGCCTATGCCCATCTGAGAGGCCTGCACTGCTACCCTGGGCCATGGTGACAACCAGGCTTAAGTTGCTGCTGCTGGCCATGTCTGGGTCTGTGGTACTGCTGCAACTGGAGTCTGTGTTGAGGTCCTTTAGCCTGTATTACCCACAAGGCCTCAGTATGAGGGCCGTGCTGACCCCGTCCCTTGCAGGCCCTGGAATGGTGGACCTCAATGACCCTGGCTCAGGCTCAGGCCTGGCTGGCCCCATCCCCAACTATTAGAGCACCCCCCCTCTTTCCCTGTCCCCGCTCACACACTTGGGAGATGTCTTAGTTAGGGTTTCTATTCTTGTGAAGAGACACAAGAACTCTTGTAAGATGAAAAATAATTAATTGGGTTGGCTTACATTTTCAGAAATTTAGTCCATTATCATCACGGTGCAACATGGAGGCATGCGGGCAGACATGGTGCTGCTGGAGAAGTAGCCAAGTTTTCCACATTGTGACTTACAGGCACCAGGAAGTGAGCTGTTTCACTGGGAGTGGCTTGAACATATATAAGACCACAAAGCCTGACTCCACGGTCTCACACTCCTCTAGTAAGACCACAGCTACTCCAACAAGGTCTTAGCTCCTAATAATGCCACTCAGGTTGGGGGGCCAATTTCTGTGCTGGCCCCACTCATCACTGCAGTTTTGAGAGAGCTGATTCCACCCCTTACCCGAGAAAGGTGGTCCCAGTGGCACAATCAGAACAACCCAGATACCACCAGGATACACATCCAGGACTTTGGACACTCCCCATTCATGACCTGCTGGAGTTCATGAACACCCTGGTCCTACAGAACCATGACTCAGGGCAAACTGCTCTCAGCACTCAGGATATCCTTGTGGAGTTTCGGTGAGTTTCCCTTATTGAAGGTGTACTAGAAGCTAGAGGCCTTGAACCTGAACAGAAACACATTATATAATACACATTAGCAAGTTAAGCTGTTGGGCAGGAGAGTATGCTGCACGATTCACAGCATCTCCCAATGCCAACAAGACAAGTGAAGAGGTGATGGAGAGGTGGGCAAGACAGAGGAGTGAAGTGCTTTTTTTCTTTTCTTTTTTGCTTTGCTTTTTTTTGGTGGTTGGTTTTTAAATAAACGTCCTAACTAAAATTTTTTATTTTTTATTTTATCTTTAGTTTTCACCAGAAGGGTGAAGTTTCAATGTGGACAGATTGGGAAATGAATGGAATTGGGTGTATGATATGAAATTCACAAAGAATCAGTAGAAAGATTTATGCTGATTAAGCAAAAAGAGATTATGTTGTGATTTGATTTGATTTAGATGTGTCCTCTTTGGCTTCTTTGTGTATCTGAACACTCAGTAAATGTTGGTGGTATTGTTTGGGGGAGCTTTAGGAGCTGAGGGTGGAAGAAGTGCAACACTGGGAGTAGATTTGAAGGTTCTGTACCTTTCCCTTTCTTTTTGTTCTCCCTCTTTGCTTGGTGGGTGTGTGTGTGTGTGTGTGTGTGTGTGTGTGTGTGTGTGTGTGTGTGTAAAAATAACCTCTCTGTTTCCTAACTCTCTGACCAACCTCAAGTTCCACAGCCATGTCTTATGTCTTCCTTTAGCTCTCTGGAATCACTAGTCAAAGTTCAATCTCTTCTCCATGAGTTGATTTGGATCATGATATTTTATCATGGCAAGAGAAACATAACAGAAAGAGAAGTATTTAACATTTGAAACCTGAGTTTGTTTGTTAGACTGCGATGATTTTAGGTGTTATCAGTGAGTCTTTTATGAATAAATGCATTTTCATCATAGAAAAATACAAAAGGGCTAATAAAATATTGTCAAACCAATTCCATTTTTTTTCTACTGCACAGGATGCTAGTTACAAAACAGCAAGTTTTTGTCAAAGAGAATTCATTCATGAAGCAGATGAATTCATTCATGAAGAGATGGAAGGCACAGGTCAAACACCTACCTACTGAGATTAGAATTTGGGAGTATTTCTAGGATAAGGAAGCTACTGGGTGACTCAAGGCATAGGTAAGGGAAGAGATTTATCTTTATAGGCCTGTGAAGGATGCATGTTGATTGTATTATTGACTTGTGGGTGGTGTTTTGGCTTCTGATGTTACAAGGTCTAATGGAACGCTGAGTAAGCTGAAGTAGAGTTGATGTTTGCCAAGGAATTGGCTTTCAAATGTCAGGAAGGTAACCTAAGCAGTAGTTTCCCGGCATAGCTCACACAGCAGAGGTGCTCTCTTCTGTGAAGCTAATTAACAATGTATTGCTTAGCAGTGCCAGTCTGACAAATTAATGATTTTAAAGTTAGCTGAAAGCTAGTGAACATAGATGGTGTGTTTACATTTTCCCCAGTTTGAGAAGAACAGCTAAATTCATGTCAACTCTTTCTAAATTGCTAAGCTTTCTGTTCCCTCTCACTGGAGGGTTCACTGTGAGCATGGCACTGTCTACAGAGAAGCTCTGGTGTAAGACCTGTTGTGTTGCTTCTGTCCTGTGTCCTCAGGTCGACTCACTTTTCAGAGTCACGCGTGTGTCTCTACATCTTTGTCACTGTGTACCTAAAACTAGTTCAGTTAGTGTGGATGTTGGTGAAGTTTCTATTTGGAACTCTCAAAATATGAATGATCCCTCATTTCAATATTCATTTTTTTTAGTTTGCATTTTTTTTTCTGTTCTTCATTTTAGTCTTCTTTTTATGGTTTTGTCAAAACCCATTGGAGCTGCGGCTCCCTCAGGTTGCTCTTCATGATGCACCCTGGGCAGAAGGTGAAAGGCAATGGTATCTTAGAGCAGAAACAGGATATAAAGAAGGTCCCTTTTTGAAGAAGGTCCTCTCATAATGCAAATCTTGTCCTGGGGTGCTGACTCATGGCTTAGTCATCTTGAAGGTCATCATTTTAAGGCCTGATTTATGGATATATGAATTAGCACATGAATCTTTTAGGTCAAGTATAACCTATGTTAGCATCTCAGTGACTAATTTTGAGAGCCCGAGTAAGGATTTTCATAAAATTTCACTTATCAAGAGGTTTGTTTTTTCTCTTTCTTTCATTATTGTTTTTATATGGGAGATTTTAACGCTAACCTGTTTTCTTCTTTTAGTTATATTATCATTGTAGGCAGACAAGTGCTTTGTTGAATGATATTAAAAAAGAACTCTATAAATAATTATTCTTAAGGAACTTGGAAAAATAAGCATTGGTGTGTATAGCTATAGTGTAAAATGTTTAAACATAATTTTATAGAGTTGGATAGCTGTTTGAGATGTTTTCCTAAATAAAAGAGGAAGCCATGTGCAGCGTTACATCCTAGTAATACTAGTACCCAGAAGGCAGAGTCAGGAAGATGGTGAAATCCAGGCCAGCCTAGGCTGCATCACCAGACTCTATCTAAAATAGAAAAGGACTTAGAAAGCCACCGAGTTTTCCAGTTAAGCTGAGCATGTGCAAAATTCCATGTTCAATACCCTGCACTATGCAAATAAAGTGGGGATAATAGAGTGTTGTACACAATGACATATCTTTAATCTAGGATGGTTTATGTCACCTAAACAGCCCTCAGCTTTCTGTCTCTGTGTTTGTATATTTATCTTGTTTATATGCATGAATCTATATAAATGGTGCGAAAGTCTTGAATGAGTTTCCCAAACATTGATAGACCTTAGGTACTGCAACTTTTTTTTTTTTTTATTAAGAAA
>NC_022031.1:23816832-23819925 GCF_000317375.1 Microtus ochrogaster | reverse complement strand
CTTACCCCCCTCCCACCCCACCCTTAAGATCCCGATTTTTTGCCTGGCAATCTTGTCTACTTCCCCTACCCAGGAGGATAGCTATATGTTTTTTTGTAATCTTATATTTATGCTTATATTGATAGGATGAATTTTTCATCATTTATCGTAATTTTATAAAAAGCATTACTATTCCTAAATACAGTTGAGAATGTAAAACAATTATTTTATGACCAGAATGCCAACATTTAAAAATCAGGAACATATTAGCTAGCGTTTAATATATGTTTCAAACTTGATCTTATTTACCTCTGAACTTTAAAGTAACATAGTGTTGAAATCAGTATTTTGTGTATTAACCAGTAGCTTATAATTCTTATTTAGAGAAAATGCTCATTGCCTCTAAGTTTAAAATAATGAAGGACTAAAAATAAGTATTTTTGTATATTAATTAGTAGCTTAGAATTTTTATTTAGAGAAAATTCTTAAAAGTTTAAAATCAATTTGTATGTCACATTAGCTATGAGCTGTTTATTCATTTTTATTTCTTATTGTTCATATTTTAGCAATATTTCCAAACAAAAAGTTTCCTGACAGATCTAGGAGCTGTGCTTACCTTTAAAATTGCATTACATCTTCAAATACACCGAAGTAAAAATTTTACATTAAAATAACAAAGCTTTACAATATTCTCATCTTGTTTTGTTCTGCCCTTCCCAAAACAAGAATGTCATGAGACTTCTCTGTTAAATATTCAGGCTCAGTTTACCAGGACCATTATTTCATACCAGACTCTTCTGTAATGATGAACTACTTGTAACATCAAAGCACTCGAGATATTATCTCTTACTCCCAATAGCTCATGACCTAAAAGCTTTTCTTTTTATCTCTGTATGAAAGAAGAATACGTTTTTGAAAACAGCCTCAGCAGATCAGGAACGTTGTGTACATCATGTAAAGGAGCCTCCAGAGACACACCTTGGATTTTGCTTCTGTCCAAAGACTTTTTTTCTTTTTTTGTATTAGACTTTTCACTATTTTTTTACAGATGAAAGAAAGAAATTTGTTATGAACTAATTGTGAGATTCAAAACTACTTCTAAATATATATGTATAGCATATAGAAGATGTGCATTGTAGAGTATATATGGTATATGATGTTATATAGCATGTATATAATATGTGTGTACAGCATATATATTCTATGTAATGCATGTAAGAATACATGTGATTTTTTATATGTATAGAAAATACATGGTGTTTTATAGAATACATTTGATGCTTGTATGTATAATATGGTGTGTGTGTGTGTGTGTGTGTGTGTGTGTGTGTGCTTGAGTAAGCAGAAGATCTAAAAAAGTGCCATTTCAGAGAAAAAATATGAGTAATTTGGCTTTTCTTTAGTCTTGCCTTTTAGAAAATAAGGTTTGTATGCTTTGTCAGACTTCAGAGAAAGTTTTAGGAAACTTTATCTAGGTGCTTCAAAAGGGATATTAGCAATGGGGGTAAAGAGGCTGGAATGCTGAGTGATGCCCCTGTGCCTGGTAGAACAAACAGAGATGGACAGAGTTCATGACCTAAATGCAAGATAGGCATCTCCCTTGCAGATGTTATCTGGAAGTTTTTGTTTAATTGGCACTT
This sequence comes from Microtus ochrogaster, assembly GCF_000317375.1. Classification (NCBI taxonomy): domain Eukaryota; kingdom Metazoa; phylum Chordata; class Mammalia; order Rodentia; family Cricetidae; genus Microtus; species Microtus ochrogaster. The sequence continues at coordinate 23,818,306 of NC_022031.1, read as the reverse complement.
AATTGTCCCCTCACAGCTTGCAGAGTTATTGCTTAATCATGTTATTTCTACATGAATGGAGATACATATTTACGGGTGGCTTTAATGGTAAATTCAAATAGTCCCCAAAATTCTAGTATTCCATCTTGGACTATGAAAATACATTTGATTTTTTTAAAATGCTTTTGAATAGCTTAATATGTATTGTTTTCATGTGTCCAAGTTTTGCTTGCATGCACGTTTATGCACTGTGCCCAGGAGGCCAGAGAACATTAGTCCCTCTGGAACCAGAGTTACAGATGACTGTGAGCTGCACTGTGGGCTCTGGGAATTGAACCCAGGTCCTCTGGAAGAGCAGCCAGTGCTCTTCACCACTGACCTATCCCTGCAGCCCCAAAATTTTTATATAAACAATTGCAACTATAATATTTATACTTTGATTTTAAAAGTACTATTGAACTTATAAAGACAGGTTGAAGTACAAAAAATTGGTGACTGAAGAAGCTAAAGCAAAAAATAACTCTTGGGATCATACTGTTTGGCTTAATCAATAAAATAAGGGCTGTTAATTAGAGGAATGAAAGAATGAAGTGATCAGAAATGTGTTCATATATTACAGGGTTGTTCTGACAGTAGGATATCATCTTGTTACAGTCAGCATGGTAAAATCCTGATTCCACTGGGTAGTGGACTAAGGTTCTGTAACTCACTGAGAAAAGCATTTGTGTTACAGGCCTAGGCAGTGGATGTCCTTATTTAAGACATGTAAAGGAGTAAAATGTCTTGTACCCGCCCTAACAATACAGTGTTCAGTTAATCATAGATTTATCAATTTAAGAGTATTGGTCATGCCAATTCTATGTTGTCTACATAAAAAATGAGACCAACCATGATTACTACTAGTGAATAACTTAAGTATTTTTGCTTAGATTTTATAAAGGCAACTATGGATTAAGAAATCTAGAGAAACTACAGCAAAGACAAAACAAATAAAGTAGAAAATGCTTGGAGGACATATGCCCTTTGTATTACTCAAAGATCCAGGTTGCTTCTCAGTGAAACTAGTATCTAGAATTTATCAGGAAGAAATGTTAGACAAAGATATTCTACATGAAGAAATGACGTGTTTAAAGACCCTGTGGGTATTCAGGATACCACAGAAAAGTGCACAGGGAGAAAGGGAGAGGAGTGAAACTGTACACCAAGTATAGCTTCCTATGTGCTAATTTTATAATAAAATGTTTATATTGCAGGTGAACTTGAATATTTCCAAATTATAGCTCTTATAAGATTAACAATCAGATTTGATATTTTGAATATCAAATGTTTAGCATTTTATTGATTGGTAGAAATGTAGTGTAGGACATTACCAATTCTTTACCCATAAACTCCTGATATCAGGAATATATATATATATATATTTTTTGGTTTTTCGAGACAGGGTTTCTCTGTGGCTTTGGAGCCTGTCCTGGAACTAGCTCTGTAGACCAGGCTG
>NC_022031.1:23814356-23816732 GCF_000317375.1 Microtus ochrogaster | reverse complement strand
TGTGTGTATGTACGTATGTGTGTAGTAATATAATTTGATTCATCATGTTTCAAGTGCTGGAGAAGAGATTTAAACAACCATCCATTATGAGAAAAATATGAATCTTCTGACTAAAAATCAAAGCCCTTAAAGGTGTCTGTGACAGTTACGTCTTGAAGGATGTGTGAGTGTTCAAAATGAATTAACTGAATGAAAAGGAATAAGCACCTTGGAGAGAGTAAAGCTAATGTGGTTTGGAATAGCTTATGTGTACATGAGAAAGTGTTTGAGGCTGAGCTGGCATCATGCTGGATAATTTCCAGGAATCATTCATGACTGGGAAGCCAAAGTTTATAGATGAATTTTTTTTAAAAAAATATGTAGACAGTGTGTGAATACTGGACATTTATAAGTGAAATATTGATTTATTCATTTCATATCAGCTTAGGAAGACTGTTGTGAAAATAAGTTGCTGCATTGTATATAGAACATATTGGAGAATATAGTGATAGAATGTTGATGCAATCCAAGTAATCAAAGATGAAATGCCAAACATAAACTTCCTTGACCTACGCTAAATGAGGTGTTAGCTTTTAGAGTCAAATAACCTCCTCCAAAGTTTTAGTCACCAATAGACGACATACACTAAGTTAATCTATAATATATCTTCCTAGTCAACCTCCTCCAATATTTTAGTCACTAATAAACCACATACACTGCAGTGACTCTATAATATATCCTCCAGTGACAATGTTGACATTTGAACCTGAGAAACCATACTCTGGTGTATATACAGTGACAACAATCACCCTCTGCATGTTTTTTAGAATAAGTTATCATTAAGTGAGACACACCATGGCAATGGAAAGTACTAATATGGTAAAAATGGTGCCACATTCAAGGACTTTGTTTCCCTTGCAGAGATTAGGCAGTGAAGATAAACAAATACATACACTTGCACACATGCACACACACACACACACACACACAAATATGTGTGCACATACAGAGAAATAACACGGAGAGACAAAAATAGAGAAAATGAGGGAGAGAGAAAGGATGGTGGGAGATGGGGTTAGATCTGAATTCTTGAGGTCTGTATGATTTGTTTATAAGTTTTAATCTAGGCTTTGATAGTTTGTAATGAGTAATGAATAGGGAGAAGTTACCTAAGTCTGCTTCTGAAGAATTAGGACACCTCGCTTGGCAGCATAGCTCTCTGTGTGCAAGACAATGTGTAACATACCTCCCTTGACATGCTTGCTTCCTATTGTCCTGCTGTATTAATTATAAATAAGAGCATTAAAGAAGAAAGCATGTACATTAAAGATGTGCCATGTACCTGGAAGGGGGACTTCACACAGAAAATACATGCAGTCCATTGAAATATCAGTGACAAAGTCTAAAACTAAAGAACTTCATAGTTTAATAGAAATAATGCAGGTTGGTTCCATTTGTTCTCAGTAGCAGGAATATTTATCTATGAAGATATATGATATGGGAAGTACTTCTGTATATGTGTTGCTTTTACTTGTTAAAAATAAAGAAACTGCTTTGACCTGTGAATAGGCAGAATAGAACTAGGTGGGAAAACTAAGCTGAATGCTGGGAGAAAGCAGGAAGTGTCAGGTAGGTGCTGCTGGGGACAGATGCGCTGGAACCATGTCATTAAGCCACAGCCATGTACACAGATTAATAAAGATGGATTAACCAAAGATATAAGAGCTAACTAACAATATGCTTAAGTGATTAGCCAAGCAGTGATTTAAATGATATAGTTTCTGAGTGATTATTTTGTGGTCTGGGGAGTCAGAAATAAACAAGTGGCCTCCAACAATAGAAATGCTTTTTTCTGAAAGCCTAGACTTATTTTCTTGGCTGTGCTGTTATTTTCAAATTATTAAATACTTGAATACTATAAATATTAGTAGAATCTTATTTTTAAAATATAATTGCCATAAATTTTCTTTTATTGTGTCAAGATTTGTCATGGAGAATAAATAATAAACCAACTATTTATACTTATATTTGCAATATGTATATAATATGTACTTTCATTTGTCCTCATTAAGACCTATTATGAAACTGAGAGGTCAATCCAATGATTCTAAAATTTTCTTTGAAACTGTGAACTAATTGCTCTTGTTAGTTATTTAAACCAGTCCATTTCATTTCATTAAAATTGAGGTCTCGTGGAATTGGGCATGGTAGTTTGCTTCTTTAGTCTCAGCACTTGTGAGGCAGAGGCAGGTGGGTTTCTGTGCTTTCAAAGCCATCCTGGAGTTGCTGAGGAATCCCATCTGGACGGGTGAGTGTGTGCTATCCAGGGGCTGATTGTCCCGGAAGAGAGCACAAACCCCCCTCCCCCAGCTCCTGCTGCAGGGCTGTCTTTCTTAC
>NC_022031.1:23805713-23808244 GCF_000317375.1 Microtus ochrogaster | reverse complement strand
TCAGTAGTCCTCATTGTCCGCTATGTTCAGCAAGTCCGGTTTTATCCCATGCTTTTTCAGATTCAGGCCAGCTTTTTTAATATTACCTTAGCTTTTTAAAAGGGAAGCAACTTTTTAAAAGTGCCAAAAAGGGTTAGAGAAATGACTCAGTGGTTAAGAGCACTGCCTACTCCTCCAGAGGTCCTGAGTCTAATTCCCAGCAACCACATGGTATCACACAGTCATCTATAATGGGATCTGTTGCCATCTTCTGCAATGATGGCTTATATACAAATAGAGCATACATAAGCGTAAATAAATGAGTATTTTTTAAAATGTGCCAAATAATCCTATTTATTCACTTTATACCTCTTGTATATTTTAATAAAGCTAACAATTAAATGATGAGTTTCGATGTCATCCTAGTTGTTATATAAACTCATACAGAAACATTTTGTAATTATTTAACTGGTGTGTTTATAACTTAATAAGTTCATTCAGACTTGAGGTTCTCAAAAAATAACTTAATGCTTTGATATTTGGAGCAATCTTACCTTAAAAAAATATGCACAGAATGAAATTAAAGGAATAAATTATTTTCTCTATCTTTGATGACACATGATATTGTATTTTTATAGGTATTCAATAATTAGTCAGATATATCAGGTGTCAGAGACCATTTAGGAAATACTGTACAAGGTCAATTGTAATCATGCTGAAAAGTTTTAAATGTGTGCTAGTTTTCATCAGAGGGAATGTGTGAGTAAGCTTGGGTGGAAGGACTTCTCTCAGAGCTTCTTACTAATGGAAGAATATTTTTATTTTCATCTTGCTAACATGCCAGTATTTGCCCCTCTTTGCCAAATGTAAAAGACAGAACATGGGAGAGCTCGTTACAGAGACAAGCATGCTCCATCGCCACAGCCAGAGGACAGAGCAAGTAAAGGTGTAGGTTGTGATTTCAGTGCCCCTCCACATCTTCAAGGGGTCTGGGGTAAAATGCTTACTAAGCAGTTCACTTGGTCTGTCAGAGTGATTCACGAGATGAGAGGTAGTTTAAGTTAAGGGTGGGTGACGGTATTGTAGAGGTACGTCAATATCTGATGCATCCGAGAAACATTTCCTAGAGATGTTACTTTGGAACTGACGTTTCAGTGGAAAATGTACTTTTTGATTGTTTACTTGTTTTCCTTAAAAGCTCCCTCCCTGAGGAGTTCACGGAGAGCACCTACTTCTGTTTTCTCCTGGAGGAAAACACAATAGTTTATAGTGCTGCCCTTTGGTACATGAGTTTTTCCTCTTATAGACCTTATGATCAGACATTGTTTTAAATTCGTATCAAAAGGATTTGAATGTAATTGGTAGTGTTAAAACAGAAACTAAAAATAACAGAAATAACTCACATTTTTTTTTTTTACATTTTCTCAGGAGCTTAATGTTCTTCTGTCTGGTGACTTGAACTAATATCATCCTAGGCAATAACTTTTCGCCTTCAAACTTATTTAGGGATGCCCATTTTGAGGCTTACAATCTGTGTCACTGGTAACGTTGCAATGCCCAAACTATGGTCCAGAAGTTTTAGGTCAAATCCTGCCTGTGAACATGTTTATAAATAAAGTTGTATTGGATGTTGTTCATTTGTATATGATTTGTAACTGCTTTTCTGTTTCAACGAAAGAGTTGAATAATTTTGATGCTTATTATAAAGTAACAGAAAGTCTATGTTGTGAGCTATTTTGACCCTTCAAGAAGAAAACTTGACTTTAGAAGAATACATTGTGTTTTGTTTTTTTTTTGTTGCATGCAATGGAAAAATATCTGAATTATTTCAGGTGCTTTTTGCTTTTATTTACAAAGTGAGATATGTTTGTGGGGCTGACTTATATTTTCTAAATATTGTAATATTTTCTTCTAGAAGGAAGTTGTGCTTTAATACATTTTATATGCAGTCCGAGGCAGTAGTAAGTTTGCATCACTCAGATTAAACTTTCAGATAGACTTCAAGATCAGCACATAGGGGAAATGGAGGCCAGACTCGGGAGAGTCCTGTGATAGCTTCTTACTCTGCAGAATTTCACGCCTGAGAAGTGCACCAATGAGCTTCTTTTGAAATCATTTACCAGCATGCTCATAGGTCTAACTGAATTATGGCTGCACATTCATTCTCTATAGCAGGCAATTCCTTTTGGTTTCTCAGCAATATTCCCCAAATCAACTTAGCATTTTTTAATTTATCACATTTATTTCCTAAAAAGAGAAGGAGGAAAGTGATTAGAAACAATATGTATACATGTTCCAAGTTATTTTCTTAACTTTTTGGTATCTTCACTTGTATGTGTTTGTGTGTGTATGTGTATCCATTTAAAAATATCCATTAGAGGGCTGGAGAGATGGCTCAGAGGTTAAGAGCATTTCCTGCTCTTCCAAAGTCCTGAGTTCAATTCCCGGCAAACACATGGTGGCTCACAACCATCTGTAATGGGGTCTGATGCCCTCTTCTGGCCTGAAGGCATACACACAGACAGAATATCGTATACATAATAAATAAATAA
>NC_022031.1:23774599-23804628 GCF_000317375.1 Microtus ochrogaster | reverse complement strand
ATTGAAATTTTATTTTTCTTTCCTTTCATTAATTATTTTTTTCATTTATTTTACATCTGGATCTCACTATCCCTTCCTTCATCTCCTGCAGTCCTTCCTCCTACCCTATATCTCCTCTGATCCCCTCCATCTACTCCTCCTTTGTTTCTCTTCAGAGAAGGGCAGGCCTCCCATGGGTGTCAGCAAAGCATGGCATATCTAGTTGAGGTAGGACTAAGTGCCTTCCTCCTTTTGTATTGAGGCTGGGTAAGGCAACCGAGTCTGAGGAAAACATCAGCACAAGTGTTAGGGACAGGCCACCGCTAGGAGTCCCACAAATATACCAAGCTATATAACTCACACATATGTAGAGGTCCTAGGTAGGCCACATGCAGGCTCCCTTGATGTCAGTCCAGAGTCTGTGAGCTCCTATGAGCACCAGTTATTTGTTTCTGTGTGTTCCCTTGTGATGACCTTGAGCCTCCCACCCCCTCCAATACAACCCTTCCTCCCTCACTTCAACAGGATCCAAGAGCTTGGTCCAGTACTTGGCTGTGGATCTCTGCATCTGTTTCCATCAGTTACTGGATAAAGGCTCTCTGATTGCAATTAGGATAGTCACCAGTCTGATTACAGAAGATGGCCAGTCTAGGGACCCTCTGCATTATTGTATGGAGTCTTAGCTAGGGTCATCCTTGTGGATTACTGAGAGTTTCCCTGGCACCAGGTTTCTCCCTGACACTGAAATGCATCCCTCCCCACCATCAAGACATCTCTTTCATTACTCTCTTCCTTCATCCCACCTCAACTGGCCCAACCTGATCACTCATGTTCCCACCCTGCTCCCCTCCCCCAGTTTACCCTTCCCCTTCCAAACGAAATCCATGTGCCCTCCATTTTAGACTCTCTTTGTTGCCTAACCTCTCTGGGACAGTGGATTGTAGTCTGATTATCCTTTGCTTTGCAATTAATATCAATTTATGAGTGAGACATACCATGTTTGTCTTTCTGGGTCTGGGTTACCTCACTCAGGATAATTTTCTTCCTATTTGGAATTCAGCTATCTTTCAGATGTGGGGTTGGTGAGGATTTTTTTTTTTTTATCACTCTGTAGACTGCCATTTTTTTCTCATTGATAGTGTCCTTTGCCTTACAGAAGCTTTTCAGTTTTATCAGCTCCCATTTATTAATTGTCAATATCAGTATCTGTGTTACCATTGTTATATTAGGAAGTTTTCTCCTGAGCTAATGCATTCAATGCTACTTCTCACTTTCTCTTCTATCAAATTCAGTGTAACTGGATTTATCTTGAGGTTTTTGATATTCTTGGACTTGAGTTTTGTGCAGGATATGGATCCATTTGCCAGGACCATTTCGTAAAGATGTTTTCTATTTTGCCATTGTATAGTTTTGGCTTCTTTGGAAAACATCAGGTGTTCGTAGGTATGTGGACTTATGTTGGATGCTTTGATTCATATTTCATTGATTCATTTGTCTGTTTTTATGTCAATACCATGCTGTTTTTATTACTATACTGTGTAGTACAGATTGAAGTCAGAGATAGTGATACCTCTGGAAGTTCTTTTATTGTACAGGATTGTTTTTGCTATCTTGGGTTATTTTGGGTTTTAGTATAAAGTTGATAATTGTTATTTTGAGGTCTGTGAAGAATCGTATTGGGATTTTGATTGGGATTGCATTGCATCTGTAGATTGCTTTCATAAAATTTGCCTTTTTTACTGTGTTAATCCTACTGCTGCATGAGTGTCAGGATTCTATTTTCTTATAAAAAATCTTAATATTTTTTCTTTAAGGACTTTAAATTCTTATCATGAAAGTATTTCACTTTCTTAATTAGAGTTACTCCTAGATATTTTATATTATTTGTGGCTATTATAACGGGCGATATTTCTCTGATTCCTTTCTTAGCTCATTTATTAATTGTATAATAATAAACACTAGTGATATTTCTGAGGTAATCTTGTTGTCAGCCAAACCACTGAAGTTTTTTTTTTTTCCTAGCAGCTATAGATAGAGTTTGTAAGTAGAATTTTTGGGGTCATTTATGTAAACTATCATATCATCTACAAATAGTGAAACTCTGATTTCTTCCTTTCCATTTTGTATCCCCTTGATCTCCTTTTGTTGTTAATGCTCTATCTAGAACTTTGAGTACTATATTGAATAGACATAGAGGGAGTAGATAACCTTGCCTTGTTCCTGACTTCAGTGGAATTGCTTTGAGATTTTCTTCATTTGATTTGATGTTTGCTGTAGGCTTGCTATATATTGCTTTTCCTATGTTTAAGTATGTACCTTGTATCATGGATCTATCCATGACCTTTAATGTGAAGGGGTGTTTGATTTTGTCAAAGGGTTTCTCAGCATTTAATGAGATTATCATGTAGGGTTTTTTTTTTGTATCAGTTTGTTTGTATGGTGGATGGCACTGACAGATTTTTATATGTTGAACTTTTTTATATACATCTCTGAGATGAAGCCCACTTGATCATGTTGGATGATTTTGTTTTTAAATGTGTTCTTGGATTCTGTTTGCCAGTATTTCACTGAGTATTTCTGCATCAGTGTTCATGGGATATTGGTCTGTCACCCTCTTTCTTTGTTGCATCTTTGTGTGGTTTGGGTATCAAGTAACTGTTGCCTTATAAAAAGAATTTGGCAATATTTCTTCAGTTTCTACAGTGCAGAGCAATTTGAGGAGTATTGGTATTAGCTCTTCTTTGAAATTCTGGATGAATTCTGCACTGAAACTATCTGATCGTTGTTGGGAGCAGTGAGACCCCAGATCCCGAATTTCTTTAATCCCCTGATCTGAGTGCCTACAGCTGCTCTGAGCAGGAGACCTTCAGGAGTTCCTGATGGCAGGAGAGTGGTTTCTGGTGGGTTTGGCTGGGGCGTTCCTTTCTCTATATAATCTGCCCCTGAACACAATAAAGGGGGCATTCTTGAGGAATTCAAGGATGACCCGTGTCGCTGTCTCTCTGTCTATGTGGGTTTGTGTATTTTAACCTCCAGCCCCCTTGCCTGAAGCTCGTGAACTGGGTGCCAGCGCACAAAGCACAGACACAGGGACACGGTGTGTGGCAAATCCTGAGCTTTCTTTTGGTTGGAAGGCTTTTAATGACTACTGCTACTTCTTTAGGCATTATAGTTCTATTTAATTGCTTATCTGGTCTTGATTTAGTTTCTACATGTGATACCTGTCAAGAAAATTTTCTATTTCTTTTAGATTTTCCAAATTTGCTGAGTACAGGTTTTTGAAGTATGAACTAATGAGTCTCTGGATTTCCCTCACTTTCATTTATGATTTTAATTTGGATATTCTCTCTCTGCCTCTTAATAAGTTTGGATAAAGGTTTGTCTACATTTTCTCAAAGAACCAACTCTTTGTTTCACTGATTCTTGGTCTATTTCTCTTTGCTTTTATTTTATTGATTTCAGCTTCAAGTGTGATTATTGCCTGTAATCTATTCCTCTTGGGTGAGTTTGCTTTTTTTGTTTTTGTTCTAGAGCATTTAGGTGTGCTGTTAAATCACTAGTGTGAGATTCTATGCTTTCTTTATGTAGGTACTTAATGCTAGGGGCTTCCTCTTTTGGCTCTTTTTGTAGTGTCCCGTAAATTTGGCTATGTTGTATATTCATTTTCATTGTATTCTAGGAAGCTTTAATTTCTTTCTTCATTTGTTCCTTACCCAGTGGTAATTTCCAAGAGTTTGTAGGTTTTCTGTAGTTTATGTTGTGTTGAACTCTAACTTTAACCCCAAGTGAACTGATAAAATAGAGGGGATTATTACTTTTTTTTTCTATCTGTTGAGATTTGTTTTGTAACCGGGTATGTGGTCAGTTTTATAGAAGGTTCCATGATGTACTGAAAAGAAGGTATATATTTTTTTGTGTTTGGCTGGAATGTTCTATAGATGTCATTAAGTCCATTTTAGTTATAACATCTGTTATTTCTTATTATTCTCATTATTTCTGTCTGGTAGATCTGTCCATTGGTGAGAATGGAGTGTTGAAGTCTCCCACTATTAATTAGTGGGGTTTGATGTGCAATTTAAGCTTTAGTAATGTTTCTTTTACAAATGTGGTTGGCCTTGTATTTAAGGCATACATGTTCAGAAATGAGACTTCATCTTATTGTATTTTTCCTGTTATGAAAATGAAATGTCCTTCTCCATCTCTTTTGATTACCTTTAGCTTTAAGTCTATTTTGTTAGATATTAGGATAACTATACCAGCTTGTTTCTTAGGTTCATTTGATTGAAAAATCTTTTTCCAACCCTTTACTCTGAGGAAATGCCTGTCTTTGAAGTTGAGGTCTGGTTGCATACAGAAGAAGGCTGGGTCCTGTTTTCCTATCCATTCTTAGCCTGTGTCTTTTTATTTGCAAATTAAGTTCATTGATATTAAGAGATATTAATGACCAGTGATTGTTAATTTCTGTTATTTTTGTTGTTGCTGTTGCTGGTAGTAGTAGTTGTGTGTGTGTGTTTCCTTTCTTTGGGTTTTGTTGGTGTGAGATTATCTATTTTCTGTATTTTCATAGTTGCAGCTAACTTCCTTAGGTTGGAGTTTTCCTTCTAGTACTGTCTTTAGGTCTGAACTTGTGGATAGGTATTGTTTAAATCTGGTTTTGATATGAATATCTTGCTTTTTCCATCTATGCTGATTGAAAGTTTTGCTGAGTATAGTTCTCCGGTCTGGCGTCCATGTTCTTTTAGTGTCTGCAAAATGTCTCTCTGGGCCATTGTGTCTTTTAGATTCCCCATTAAGAAGTTAGGTTTAATTCTGTTAGGTCTACTTTTATATGTTACTTGGCTTCTTACCTTTGCAGCTCTTAATATTCTTTCTTTATATTGTATGTTTAGTGTTTTATTTATTATCTGGTGAGGTAACTTTTTTATGGGTTCAATTATTTGGTGTACCTTAAGCTTCTGTATCTTCATAGGAATGACCTTCTTTAGGTTGGGAAGTTTTCTTCTCTGATTTTGTTGAATATATTTTTGTGCCTTTATGCTGGGATTCTTTTCCTTCTTCTATTCCAATTATTCTTAGGTTTGGTCTGAAGATCAATGAGTTTTAGCTTGTTCAAAGTTGTTGAGAAGTATGGCTACATACCCTAATCTAGAGTGTGGTTACTTGGTGTTTTTGACATTAATTAACATGGCCCATATAGATAGATTCCCCTCCACCCTGACCAAAGGTCAGGAAGTTCAAGCATATTTCTCCATCTTTTTTTAAACTAATATGTTTGACCCAGGGAGTGGCCACCTTCAGGATACTTGGTCTAGGGTGGGTTCCCTGCCTAAACAACAGAATACTTTTCTCAGGAATTAATAATTTGATATCTCAAGTATCGAAACAAGTAACTGTTCTAGTTGTCTTTGTCTTCTTGTCCCCACTGTATTGGAGTATAAAAGCATATGGAAAATTAAACACAGCTGGGATTTCAGTAATTTAGGGTCCTAAATGTAATCCTAGAATTTATCTCAAGTGTAGAGAATGGTTTGGAGGACATGTACACAGGGGCTCTACATTGATTGACATATGGCTGTTAGGACTATGTTAGAAAGGACCAGTTATGTGGAAAATTGACATCATTACCAATGGGTTTACAGGTAATAGTTGTATCTTGGTATGAAAAAGTATAAAAAAAAGTACAACTAACATGCAGAAAGATCAGGCTTGGCTTAAATTTATGTACTTTAGGCTGCATTAGTCTTGTTTGTGTATGTATGTGTGTTTTGTTATCAGAATCAACTTCCATATATATATATATATTCATTGTGTGAATATATAAGTTTTATTTATCATGTTTATTAATTTTGAGTTGTCATATAATTCACATAGATTTTGTTCTTTTTCATTTGCCACTGACACTTGTCTGTACTTCTTTGTTTTCTCACACCCCACAGTAGCCCGCCTTTGCTTTCCATTACCCTCTTGTCTGCACCTTTTAGATTTCTTCATTTCCTCTCATAGCTCATGATTACCCCCCCCCACACACACACACATTCATGAATTAAAATCTAGGTTCCACATTTGGGTGAAACACATGGTGTTTTTCTTTTAGAGTTTGGCATATTTTGCTTAGCATAATGATCTTTAGTTTTGCCTATTTTCTTGTCTATTTATTCTCACAGTGAAATTAAATTCTACTCTACAAATGTACCATATTCTAATAATCTACTGTTCTAATGATGGACATGATTTTATTTCTTCATGTGAAAAGTACAGAAATAAATGAGGGTGTTCAAGTATTTTTAGGGTGTATCAATTTAGCACTTTGGAGGAATTATACCCAGGAGTTAGATAGCTGGGTCATATGGTAGTTCTAGTTTAACGTTTTGAAGAATCTTCACATTGTGCTCCATAGTGGATATTCAAATTTACATTTCCATCCGCAATGCATAAATCATTGTCTTTCCCCATATCCTCACCAGTTTGTTGTCATATATGTTCTTAATGCCATAAGAACTAGTCATTCTGATTAGAGTGAGATGGAATAAAGCAGTCTCTGTATTTTCCTGATTGACAAGGTGTGAAATATTTTGAAAAATGCTTATTGGATATTTGCATATTGAGTGCATTGGCCTATTTAATAATTGGAGATTATTTCATGGTTAGTTTTTGTTGAATATATATAATATATTATAATATTATATTATTCTAAATATTAGATGTATATTCTAAATAATACCTCCCCTATCTTAGAGTTTATATTGCTGTGATAAACACCATGGTCAATGCAGAAGTGATAGTGGGGAGGAAAGAGTTTATATGGCTTATACTTCTGTACTCTGGTCTGTCATATGAAATGATGATAAAACTCAAGGAATGGAACCTGGAAGCTTCTCTCTCACTTATGTCTCAAAGTATTTTCCCTGTTTACCTATAGCAGCTTCAAAGCTTCACAACATATTAAGGCCTTTGGTTGATTTTGAATTGAGTTCGGTGTAGAATGAGAGGCACGAATCTAATTTTACTCTTCCACAAGTGGACATCTAGGTTTCCAAGCAACTTCTGAAGAAGAGGCTGAACACAAAGTCAGCATTAATAACTTTTCCATGCACTGATAATGAATTTGTTAAGTGTAGATGGAAATTGCTGTCTTGCCTTGTCCCACAATCATTCAGTACCAAAGAAACACAGAGACTTATCATAATTATAGTCTGTATGGCCTATTAGCACAGGCTTATTATTAAATTAGCCCATCATTCTTGTCTATGTTTAATCACATGCCTTGGTACTTTTTCTCAGTGAAGTAGTCTCAACTTACTTCCTCTCTGTCTGGCTGGTGACTGACTCTCTGCTTTTCCTCATCTCAGAATTTTCTTAGTCTGGTCACCCCACCTATACTTCCTGCCTGGCTACTGACCAATCAGAATTTTATTAAACTAATATGAATGACAAACCTTTACAGTGTACAATAGCATTATCCCACAGAATTTCCCCCATTTTTTTTTCAAAACAAGAACTCTGAATCTAATCTCCTTTGTTTAGTGTTTTCCTGACTATTATCCATAAAAACTTGTAACCAACACACTGAACAAAGACAAATAGTCACAATCCATATTTGGGAAATATAGGTATAGTTTTCTAAGATACCCCTGTAATCTTATGGGGACACAAAGAAAATTGAGGAGTATGATCCAGCTCTGACTGTAGTGAGGCTGAATAATCTCAATCAGCAGTCTTTAGGATGTTCTGGATGTAGAACTCAGAGGGAACTGCAACAGAGGTCCTCAGAGACATTTGATCTGGGCCAACCACTCCTATCAGAGATTTTTCCAGGGATGTTCCTTGATCAAATCTGATTTTTATTAACCCAGAATGAATCCACAGCGCTTCATTTCCTGTGGAAATAAAAGCAGAACCTCTCTCCAAAAGTAATATATCTTTTTACTTAAATTTTGAAGTCAAGATAACTTTAAAATATGTAGGTTGGTTTAATCCAGCAGCATTTATAATCAAATGTCTTCTAGCAGTTGTTGCTCCTTCTTTCAAGCAACTCAGAGACAACACAATAACATACAGTATCCAGACCTTTTGTGTATTTTCCATCTTTATATCTTTTTTACTCTATTTCTTTTATCTTTGTTTTCTAATTTTTTTTTGAGACAGGGTTTTTCTGTGTATCTTTAGCTGTCCTAGAACTCACTCTGTAGACCAACTTAGGTTCAAACTCACAGATATCCACCTGCCTCTGCCTCCCAAGTGCTGGGATTAAAGGTGTGTGCCACCACACTTGACTATTCTATTTCTTTTTTATAAAGAACTTTCTCTATCCCTTTTTTCTTTCCCAAGCCTATATGTATTTTTAAACACACTGCAAAACATTTACAGGGGGTTTTTTTTTTTTTTGGTCTGAATTTGTCCTTACTGTATATCTCTATCTTTGTCTGAGCACATATCTGCTAAGCAATATGACTAGGATTAAAACTGTGACTTTGTTGGCTGGCTCTACTCTATTCCTTAGGTTTTTGAGAGTCTGACCTCATGGAAGAGGTACTGTGGCAGAATCCAAATTTATTACCACAACTCTGTAGAGTATCGAGGTCCATGCTGCGACCAAGAAACCTGATGCTGGCTGCTCATAACACCCCTTAGAACTCCTGAGAGTTTTTGCCTCTAGTGCTGACTCAGTCAGGAAGCTACTCTTAAGGGAGCCATACCTCCTGCTGTTTGGGGGTGCTGTTAATCAGGTCTTTCATACTGTATCCTGTGTGCTAGGTTCTCTTAGTCAGCAGTTGGGCAAAGTAATTTTTTGAGGGTGTTCAACAGTACTTCCAAATAGCAGGAAGCAGTATGGACAAAACTATGCCCATATTCACTAATATTGTTTATAATTGTTTATTTACATTTAAAGGGAGATATGATATAGATATGAATAATTTGCATCTGTATGGACCTTGGTTTATTGATACAAATTTAAGGTTAATTTTGTTATATGTATATATATTTCTGATCTTGATTAAGGTATTGTGTTTGTGTAGCTCATTTAAAATGTAGTGTATAATTAACAAATAGTTAATAGATACTCATCTAGAATAGTTAAGCTTGTAGTCATGTTAGTTAGATTTTTCTAGATGTACAGAGATATATTTCAGATGGATAGGGATTCTTCAACTCTTTCAAAGACCTTCAGAACATGGCATTTAAAATATTTTAAAGACGTAGGACTTTTCATGACAGTGAGACACATCTGCTGGTGGCAGCAGCAGTTGCTTCAAGAGGAAGATGGGCATCGAAAAGGCTCCTTATGGAATTTGCTAGTCATTTGGGCTAGAAATGGCTTTTTGCCTCAACTGCTTAACTGGACATGTAGAAACCATAGAGAAATGACTGCTGAACTTGCCTAAAGGTGAGATGGTTCTTCAGGGTTCCTGCTTCATGAAAGAGTCTGCCAGACATTCTGCAGGATGCAAAAAAAATGACTGACAAACTGCCAATGTATGTGGAAATGTCCTTGAAATTTCCTGCTTCATGGAAATATCTGCTGGATACTATGGTCCTGTAGCTAAAGATGGATACCCAACAGTACAGAATAACTTTGGGTGACTCTCTGGGCAGCAAGATATCTCTGTCAATTCTAGAATTTTGGAATTTGCTTACAATGCACTTCCTGTTTACTTAGGTAAAATTATATCCTTCTGGAGTCTTTGATGGACCTGAAGAATTTATAGTTATAATTTTCCTTAGTTATGATCAAAGATAAAGTAGATATAAATATTGTAATTGTATCCTTGCTTGATAATTGTTTTGTTGTATGTAATTTTACTATTTGTTTAAATAAAAAAGCCTTTCTTTTTGTTTAAATAGAAAAGAGAAAATGGTGTGGGAAGTCCTTCTGTCTATGTGTTGCTTTTATTGGTTAAAGAATAAAGAAATGGCCTTGGCCTGTTGATAAGGCAGAACTTAGGTAGGTTGGGAAAACTGGACTGAATGCTGGGAGAAGGAAGGCAGAGAGAGAGAGAGAGAGAGAGAGAGAGAGAGAGAGAGACCATGGAGCTGCTGAAGACAACTGCTGGGAATTTTACCTGGTAAGCCACTGCACCTGGTGATACACAGATTAATGGAGATGGGTTAAATTAATATAGAGTTAGCTAATAAGAAGCTAGAGCTAATGGGCCAAGCAGTCATTTAATGAAAAACAAAAACAAACAAACAAACAAAAGGAGCTCTTCCTCTCCTACCTGCTGCAAACCAAGCCTACTGGAGAAAAGACAGTTATGAAGAAGCTGTGTTTAACTGTTTTTTTTTCTTGTTTTGTTTGTTTGTTTTAGAAAAGCTTTTTCAAGGTTTATGTGGAATTTCTTGCCAAACATTTGAGTGCCATTTGTAATATGATTAATAAAAGCTCAGAGACATATATATTGGGGTTCAACCTGAAGACCAGAAAAGTAAAGCAGTCAGTCATTGGCTCTTACCTCACCCTTAGTAAAAGAATGGTGATCCTGCCTCCAACAAACCTCAAAATGAGAATGAGACTGAGAGCTGTCTCCTCCTATTTTATAATTCTCTCTAGTTCTGGGATTAAGGGTGTGCACCACTACAGTGAACTCCTCGACCAGCGAGAAAGAACAACCACCACACGAGGATTCTTCTCAGATCACGCTTTACTGGAGTGCACTTGGTTGAGAGATAACATGAAGCGAAGGGGCCCGAGAGCACTAAGGCAGCTGCTTATATAGGGAATTGGCACATGGGTCGCCCTGTGATTGGCTGCCACCATCAGCTGACACCAGACTGCATCGAGATAGGCCCAGGGACCATTATTCACCGTGCATACAGGAAGCGGGGGACACGCAGCTCTCAAAGGCATAAGCCAAATATGGAGTTGTTTATAACCAACAAGACAGGATGTGGTGCCATCTTATAATGGCAATCTTGTCCGGCTCCCTGCACACCACTACTGCCTGGTTTCTATGGCAAGCTAGTGTGGTTAGTGAGATAAAGGTGTGTGTCATGGCTGCCTGGTCTATAAGACTGACCAGTGTGGGTGTGGATGTTTTACTTTTCTGATTCTTAGGCAAGCTTTATTTATTTATTTATTTACAAATTAAATGCTACTACAGTTAAGAGAGAAATTGCTAGAAAAATTTGTTCACAGCAGCAAGAGCAAAAACATTTTAGGAATAAACCTAATTAAAGATGTAAAAGAGCTTTAGAATGAAAATTTTAAGACACTCTAGAGAACAAGGAAATTCTAAGACAAATATGTACTTTTTGACACCACATGGTCATTTCAGGGATCATCGTCTTGGCTCTGTTGGAGTAGCAAAGCCTTCCTTTCCCATGTGGGGCTCAGAGAGATGGCAAACTCTTTCTGACCAAGTGAGTCTAAGCATGAATCTAAGTGACAACAGATGAAGAAGCTATCCCCCACAGCTTTCTCCTTCTGTGTTTCTTACAGCCTGAGGTCTGCTCTTCCACAGAGATTGCTCCTGCCAAGGTCAGCTGAACCTGTTGCCTTGTTTAGCTGTATATAATAAGTGTATAATAACTCTGCCTTGTTTCCTTGTATGTAATAGCCCCATGTTCTTATTCAGCTGTGTGCAATAACTCTGCCTCCCTGTTCAGTTTTGTATAGTAAACACACCAAGCTGTGGCTTCTCTAGCTAAGAGCCCAGACTGCTAATTCCAGTTTTTCTCTATATGTTTATCAGTCATTTCTTCATTTACTCACCATCCAAGTTAGGTCAATCTCTGGAGCCATGCAGAGATTGGCGAGGCAGTGAAGAAATTGAAAAACAGAGCAAAATTTTGGAATATGGGGAGACTGTCGTATTTACAGATTTGCAGAATTAATATTGTAAAAATGGCTCTGTTACCCAATGTAGCCTATATATTCAATGTATTCACCACCAAAATTTCAGTTAAATTCTTTACAAAGCTAGAAAAAGCAATTATAAAATTTTTATGGCTGCATATAATACTCAAATGCCTCACAGCAATAGCAATCCTATCATTACTAGATTTCAAATTATACTACATTGCCATAGTGACAAGACGATATATGTCAAGAAACAGTCATGTTGATCAATGGAATATGTAGAAAAGATTCAGAGCATATCCAAGCACTCACAATTACACAATGTTTAGAAACAACGTCAAAAACACACATTAACCTATCATGTGATTTTAAATCAGTTTATATTTGATGATCATTAAATTCCAGTTTTTCAGTTTGTCACTGATACTACATAGAAATTCATGGATATAGGTTCTTATGCAAATTATGATACAGGGTTATAATACAGATATTCTGGAATAAAATTATATATAAATCTCCAAATCTCCATGTGCACACAGTTCGTCATTTACATTGAAGTTAGGTGTAAATTTTTCTAATCTATTTGTCTTTCAGATTATAAATCTCACATATTCTTAGAAATAAGAATTGCTCTAATATAGGATTAGTCTTGTCATTTCACCAAGTTCATGAGTAATTTAGACATATAATTAATATCATGCCTTGGCTGTCTTCCTCAGTTATTTAGTTTTCTAATTCCCCAAAGTGCACAGGAAGATGGGAATATCTGAACTACTCTTTTGTCTTTAGGACAATATTGTTTTAAATAGCCTTCCTGGATTCCTAGCACTATCACTTGCTCATTTAGTTATTTCTTAAGTATATTAGAAAAATTAGAAATTAAAAAAATTTCAACTCCATCTCAAATAAATTAAGAAAGATATGTATGTCTGGAAAAGCCGTAAGTAGCAGGCATACAGCATAATGGAGATAATGATCAATGTAAGCCGGTAACTTCTATTGGGAATACGCATGAAGGTTTCAAATTGCATTTTAAATCCAAATTACTTGTTTTCCTAGCATTTATTGTATACAAAATACACACAGAAGCTGCTTAGCTAAGACAGGTAGTTTGAAAATGTTTTACCATTTTTATCTAAAAGAATGTCAGAATATATATATTTTTTTAAAAAAATGAAAAATGCTAAGTATAATAAAAGTGTGTATTTATGCTCTCGGCAGCCAAATGTGCTTTTTAATGGAATTTAAATAAATGGAATTTTTATGACAAAAAAAGCAACAGTAAAGGCAGTGATTATGTTTTTCATAGTTCATTTGCCTTCTTTGCCCTGAAGACCTTGTATGGAGGAAAATGAGATCCTGAGTGAAGTCTACAATGTCATTGACTCTAAAGAAGGACTCAGAGACACATTGGTGTTTAATGACCCTTACTGGCCCATGCAATGGGAACTTGTATGATCTTAAAAAATAGATGGTTCTTTGGCAATGTTAAGAAATATTATTTTTGTCAAGTTTTAATGCAGTACACAGACACTTTTATGCACTGGCTGCTTTTATCTATTGATATTGCAGAGAGAGACTTAGCAAACTTTGATGAAATATTGTTAGGCTGTTAATGAGAACTAATCTTTTAAATTTGATTACAACCTGAGGGCTTGTTTAATCTAGAAAAGGTACCAGTTAAAAAAAATAAAAAGGCAAGACATTAAATTTAGTATGTTAAAACTGACTCATTACATAGAAATGCTATTGTAATTCAGTCCTGAAATTTCATTCTTGAATAACTCAGAATATATTGTATTCTGTCCACAATGAAAGGATTCCCTCTCTTTGTGAAATGATATTAGAGTACTGCATATCAATTCTTTTTCACAACGGTCATTGTGTTGGATATTTTGAGAACACTTTGCCCTGCCATTTGTAGTAAGGCTGAGGCAATGAAAATGTCTCAGAAAAGCGCCCAAATTTTTTTTTATTACAGATAAAAAGTTTTAAAAGTTGCCATAGGTGTGTCAAAAACCTTTAAATGAAAGGTGAAGATAACCCAGAGACAAAGTTGGAGAGAAAATGAAAACTGTGTTATACTGGTATTTAGCTCCTCACAGGTGTAAATGACAGTGCTGTGGCTAGTCCATTGTTGCAAGTGAGGAAAAGTTTTACATGCACTTCATCATGTGAATGACATAATAAGGTGAAAAGTGGTGTCAGCTCTTTATTACATCACTGTCAGTTGCCAAGCCTACCATCTGAAACGAGCTAAACGCCCATGCTGGAATATGTTGAGTCCAGTTTCCTGTACTTTCAACTCATCTTTTAAAAGTCAAACATGATTTAGAAAACTCCAAGGGATATATGTGACTAAATTAGATATTTCAAACAAACAAATCAAGAGTGGGGGAAATCTTGAAAATGAATTCAGTTACCTTGAGGTGAGATAATCTGTAACATATGCATGGACATAATAGCATCAAACTCTCAAGGAAAACTAGTGATATTAAAAGAAAGGAGTAAGGGAAGATGAAAGTTTGGCATGAATATATTTTCTGTTCATTTTTTTTCTCTCTGATGAATCAGCAAAAATTAAGATGAATGCTTCATGATTAGGTATAAAACCTTTTGTTATTTGTTGTGTCACAAATATGTAAATTTAATGTTGAGAATTGAGGAAACCAAAAATCCTGGAAACATTTGAGGGATAGGACAAGGAAGGCAATGATACCTAAAATATGAAAATAATTGAATAGTAGATGGTCAATAGTATAACAGGGATCCTAAATGAGAACAAATTGTATAGCCCATTCAACAATAAATTCTCTAAAAGCAATGGAAAGAAAATAGACCATGGAAACAAATAGTAAGTTAAATAATAGGATGGCTCACTACATAAGCAATGGGTGATAAACTTTTTTGTAAAAATAAGGCAGTAAGTATTTGAGACTTTGTGAACCACATAACTATGGCATATTATTATTTTTTTGTTGTTTCTTGACGTTCTTCAAAAATTACATGTTTACTTTAGAGCCAAACAAACAAATTCTAGATCAGTTTCACTCCCTGAGTGGTTTACTGACAGCAGCAGGGAGGCAGGGCCTAAGGAGCAAGGAGTAGAGAGGATAGTCTCTCAGACTTTGTTGTGCAAGGCATTCTGAGATAGAAGGTTCAGCCGTGTCATACTGGGGCTCGTCTCAGCACCACCTGAGAGACTGTGTCTGCAGGTACAGAAGTGATCCCTAGTGCAGAGGAAATCCCCAACACAGAAACGAGAAGGCTTACAGACTTTCTGACACCTGTCTATAACAGCAGATTTAAACCGTGTTCCTGGATACACCAAATGAATTTCAAGGGGCAAGTGGTTGTCTTGCTCTAAGTAGGGAATTCAAGTTTGTGTGTTTATCGTCAATCTTCAGTGATTTCCCTCATTTACTAAATTATTAGACTCTTCTTCTTCATAAATACTAGTGCATTCTCAGGTTCATTTTTGTACACATATACTTTTCAGCCAATAATATATTAATCTGGCTTTGTAAAACTTTTCCATGTATCTGCACCAATTCCTCTGTCAAAGTTGTAGAAATTCTCATCTGTTTTCTTACTTGATTCAGTGGTTATGGATATGTAACTGGCCAGATATATGTCTCTAGTGTTTAAACTCAGAATCTCTAGCATGGTGTGACATTAAATCATTATATTCTTTGAATTGATTATGTTACTTCTGGTACTATTCACATACAATCTACAGGCCAGATGGAACAAACTCAATATAAATGTGAATTTTCATGATTCCTTTAAAAAACAATGCTTTTGGCTACCATTTTTTTTTGGACAAATCTTACATAGTCCGAAATTTATTTAGGCCCTGTTCTACAACGAGATGTTTGCTTACTAGGATAGACAAATTGTTCTGTATTTTCTTAACAGTGTGTGTGGACTGCTATTTGAATGAGTAAATCAATGGATGATTTAATGTGTTTTCTCAATTAGACAGTGACATATTTAAAGATTGAACAATGCATCTCTAGAATACAAAATGTGTTAATATATTAAATCGGTTTTAATAACAAGTAAGTTGTTGTTTAAAGAGTGAACTTTAGTATGTATAATAAATGTAATTACTCAATTTCTTTCCTTTTTCTTCTTTGTTCTAAAGTGTTATTTTTTTAAGAGCCATTGGGAAATTAACTGACCTTTATTGTTCTCACTGAAAAAAATCATTTCATATCTATATTGTTATTATTATTAATGATAGAGTCTTTTTTGCATAGCCCTAGTTGGTATAAACAAAGAGATTTGCCTGCCTCTTTCTCCTGGGTGCTACACTTAATAGCAAGTGTCGCTATGCCTGGGCCTTTATCCATAATTTTGTTTTTCTTTTTTTATTTACACTTTTTTTTTCATTTTACATACCAACCCCAGTTCCCCCTCCCACTCCCCACTTATCTCCCATCCAACACCTCATCCACTCCTCAGAAAGGGTAAGACCTCCCTTGGGGAGTCAGCAAAGCCTGGCATACCAAATTGAGGCAGGGCCAAGCCCTTCCTCCTGAAGTTGGACCAACATATCTCACCAAAGGGAATGGGCTCCAAAAGTTCAGTTTTTGCACCTAGGATAAGCCCTGATTCCACTTCCAGGGGCCCCCCAACAGATCAAACCACATAACTGTTTAACCACATTCAGAGGGCCTGCTTAGGTTCCACTCAGGTTCCCCAGCTGTCAGAGTCCTGAGCTCCCACTAGCTCTCATCAGCGGTCTCTGTGGTTTTTTAGGTCACGATCTTGACACCCCAAGCTCATATGATCCTTTCTCCATCTCTTCAGCTGAACTCCAGAAGCTCAGACCAGTCTTTACCAATACTTTTAAGAAAGAAAATAGAAAAAAGAGGATTCTGGTAAGAGAAAAGTCTCAGTGCAGAGGAATGAGGGGATGAAGATTATTTTATCACAAAAGCAGAATAAACTCCATTGGAATGCAGATGGTAGTGAGTTCTCCTATGAATGCTCTTCATTTAACTCTCTACTAACAGAACTCTGGATAAAATTTCCCATGATAGCAGTTGAAGGCACTTTACATATCCTACAACTCTAACTTTCTTCCCTACCTCTTCTGTGTGTCACCTGGTTGGAAAAAGAGGAAAGAGGGATAATCTCTGGGCTGCAGCCTGCCCATTCCCTTGCAGATAGAAATAAACCACCATATATATCATAGACATCCATCCACAACTCCTCAAAATGCAGAGTTGAAAAAATTGACAATAAATCTCTTATTCCAAAAGCTCAGGGAACACCAATGAAAATTGAGAGGAAAGATTGTAAGATCTTTAGGACCAACATACCTGCTAAGATATAGTATCTTCTCTATATAGCAGGGAGTTATACCTTTAACAATATGGTTGCCTAAACAAGACATGCACAAGATTATATCAGTTGACATATTAACATGAATAGAGGAAATGTCAATAGACGCCATTCTTAAATGAAGATCTCCAGGCAACTAATGGCTGTGGGAGAGGGAGAACTTATCTTCTCCAGGAAGGAACCACTTGACAGATTATCCAGTCGCAAGTAGTGAGCCCTAAGCACACATTCATTGGAGCAATACTAACTAACCTCAGATTGCATTTACATATACACATGTACATGTATACATAACAATAATATTTAAAGTTAAAGAAGTCAGGAATTTGAGAGCAACGGAGTTTATTGTATTCAGATACATTCGTTAAGAGAGTAATAGAAAGCTTTTTTTCTTTCATTGACGTTTTTGTGTAATCAGAATCTGGAGTAATACTGACAGAGAAAAGGCTGAACAATTCAGTTGAGACTGAATCCAAAGGACTTCTTATCATGTTGTATAAAATTTCCTGGGGAAACACCAAGGAAACATGTATTCATTCCAGATAGTGAACCAACTATCTACAGGCAAAATTAACAATTCTTCCAAGTCTGACATAGTGAACCTATAAGTTTGTCTGAGATATTTACAAGTATGTGCCAGTGGCTGTTTGAGCAGCATGAATGGCAGAGGATAGAAGACATTGTCAGATTTCCAACCAGTAGATAAAGGTGGTAGTGAGATGAGCAATATTGATCCTGGTAATTAAACTTTGATCCTTTGAAAATGCATCAAGCACTCTTAACTTTGAAGCCTTTTCTATGGCCCCGAGATGTTCTTTCTATTCTGTAGCTCTTTAGAGCTTATATCATGAAGTAATGTTAGAGTTTGTCGAAAGCCTTGTATCTATTGAGATGATCATGGGAATTCTGCTCTTAATTGAATTTATGTGATTTGTGCATGTTGAACCATCCCTGAATTTTTGGAAGGATGCTACTTTGATCACAGTGAATTTTTTTGAAGGGCTTTGGAATTCAATTCTGTTTTTGAATTCAATTTTTATTGATAACTTTTTTATTTATACTAATCACAGAGTTTTGTTATATAATTTTTTTGTTGTTTCTAGTTCTAGTTTTGATGTCAGAATAATATTTGCTTTGTAAAACAAGCATAATAGCATTCCTCCTTTTTTCTTTTTTTATTGAATAGTTTCAGAACCATTGGAATTAGTTTCCCTCTAAAAATCTGATAGAACTCAGCAATTAATCCATCTGCACATGGATTTTTTTTAATTTGAAAAAACAAATAGCCAATATGAAATTGTTGTAAATCTGCTTAAATTGTTTGCTTCATCTTTGTTTACTTTTTGTAGATTCTCTCTCTCTCTCTCTCTCTCTCGCTCTCTCTCTCTCTCTCTCTCTCTTTGGTGTTTCGAGATAGGGTTTCTCTTTAGCTTTGGAGCCTATCTTGGAACTAGCTCTTGTAGACCTGGCTGGCCTCAAACTCACAGAGATTCGCCTGCCTCTGCCTCCCGAGTGCTGGGATTAAAGGGTGTGAGCCACCACAACCCGGCTGTAGATTCTCTTTAATGAGAAATTTATCCATGTCTTTTAGAATTTCAATTTTAGTGGAATATATGATTTGAAAGTATGTCCTATTTTCTGAATTTCATTTTTATCTGTTGTAATGTTTCCCTTTTTCATTCCCAATTTTAATAATTATGGTCTTCTTTCTTTTGCTTAATTGCCTAAGGATTTGCTGATTTTGTTCTTTTCAACTAATCGACTCTGCTTACCCCTTAGAAACTCAAAAAGTCAAAAAGACTTGAAATGTGTATTTCAAGGTCTAAAACACAAAAACTGCCAACTTAGACTGCTTTACCTAATAAAACTATCTTTATGATTTAAGAAAAAAAATCTATAAGTAGTCCAAATAAATTAATAGTTAAGTCATCTCCATATAATATACTTGTAGGAATCTTTATTTTATTTTTTTAAGCTATCATATTGTTTTTAATTTATTTTTTTCAGAATTTTGTACATGAGTACACTATTTACCTAATTTCACCCCTTCCTTTTTTCTTCCAACTCCCTGTGTTCCCATACTCCCTTTGAAATTCATGACCTCTTCTTCTTTAATTATGATATAGATATATAATATACACACATATGTATATATAAATACAGATTGCTGAGTCCACTTAGAGTTCCTCATATGTATGTGTGTCAAGGGATGACGACTTGGGGCTGGATAGCCTATCAGTGTGCTCATCTCTGGAGAAGACTAATTCTCCCTGTCTCAGCAATCACCTAAGGGTGCAGGCCTGTGAGATTCCCCAGATCACATCCACTTTGGCATGTCAACTGGTACTGAAATTGGGTAGGTATGGTCTAGATAGCCATATTGTTGGGACTTCATGAGCACAGCTTCCCTGCCACATATATTTTCTCCATTTAATGTTATTTGGGGCCTGTGTCAGTAAACTCAACCCTCAAAATAAACTGACTACAAAATAGTAACTTTCTAGATTTTCTGTCAGTTGTTTTAAAACAGACCTAAAGATCTTCTTGTGTAACTGGCACAGCCATAACAATTAAAGGTCCTTTGCCAATTTTCACTATGATGTTTTCTGTTTGGGTTTTAGATGAGTAACCATACTGGATTAGTTGAGATCCCCAGAGTTGGACCTCTGATTACATACCAAGACATATTAGACACAATACAAACAGTCCTGAGATGAACTTTATGCCTTCCAAATCCTTGCTCATATTGACATTTTAGCCTCCTTGTCAATCATTAATATCACTGATGACATGTAGAGGGAAGAGTCATTTGCAGAATATTTTAAACTTACGTTAGACACTTGGCATGGCAAGTCACTTTCTAAAACGTATTTCTGAATGGTTAATGAGTGTGAAAACAATATTCCTCTGTTTGTGCGTCTCCATCAGATAGATCTCTTGGGTAACCAGGGGCATTGTTAAACAGCAGTAATATTTTGAAAATTATACTTTTCTGAGCAGTAGGCTTCAACAGTGTGAATCCTGCCCTTTGAATCTCTGAAGTTAGTCATTGGTATTTGTTGTTTCTAATGAGAACGATTCCAGAATTTAATTACAGATATCAGATCATAATAAATTAATGAAAAACTAGGTATGAAGAATTTGCAGACATTGAATTGACACATATTCTAGAAGTCTGTCAGTTTTACTTTTGACTTATTGAAAATATTAGGATGCATTCAAATGTTTAGGATTCTTAGAAATCTGATCATTGATGATGCTCTTCCATAGGCAAAGGGACTCAGAAAAGAAATGAAATTATATTATGGTATTGTAAGAAAGTCTCTAGTAGCCCAATATTCTACTTTAGGAAAACTGAAATATCTTTCAGAAATGAAAATAAAATAAATGCACTTTTGATCAAGGAAACACCAAAAAGGAAAAAGAGAATCTATTTGAAGCAGAGGAGGAAGTTCTCATCTAGAGGACATTTGCTTTTGTTTTTGTCAGCTAGACAGGGAAACACAATCTGAGGTCACCTTAAACAACCAATTCTAGAGACCAAACTGAGTCAAAACTGGGTACAAGAGAAAGAACTAATTGTGATTCACTTTGACTCCTATCAAAAGAGCTGCTCATCTCCCAAGACTCTGAGCCAACTTTTCAGGAACTGCATATGTCCCTGTGGAAAAAGTCAGCTCCGTTGCCAGGACTACTTGTCTGAGTTTCAGCTTCTCCCAGATCTTGGCCTTCGGAGCTCTCCAATGCATTCGAGCATTTGAATATTTATCTATTTTTTAGTGTCTGTAGCTGGAGTGTTGATGGGAATTATTTAATTCCCCATAACCAGAAATAGAAGTCTGAAGTTATGCTATATAAATCACTAACCAAAATCCAAAAATGTAACTCTCTTTAAGACAGTTACATACAAAATGCTGGGCTATCATTCTACCACCCCAGAGTACTCCTGGCATACGTTTCTGCCATAACTACACCAATATTTAGTATAGATGGAAGGACACTTAAGAGCAAAGCCAAATTCTCTGATATTAATGGTCATGATTTTTCATTGGACTTTCAAAGTCTATGCAGTTTGTTATCACACCATAAAAGAAGCACATATTGTAGACGGTCCACATGCCTACCCGTAGGAACTTCAACATTTTTATCATTTCCATATGGTAAGCTGCCTCAAGGAATGAAAACATTTGTATTGATTTTTTCCTGATTAGAAAGTAAATATTTACACAATAGAGAATGAAGTAAAGAATAAAAATACTGCCTTAGAACTAACTATAACACTTGTATATAATCAGTATGATCACTTTGTTATGCATTCTTTCAGTAATTTTTCTTTTCTGCACATATTATATGTGCATTCCACATAAAAGTGGTGATGTTCTACATTCTTTTCTTATTTAATTCTCCCTCAAGTATCACTTTGTATTTGAATTTTTCCATCCTAGCTAATTTTGATTAACTAATTTATCAGTTTTTCATTATTTCATATTTGAACAATTTTTGGTGATATTCAAGTTCTTTCTATCTTTTTTATTTGAAATAATTACTTAACTGTTGAATAAAATTTCAGATCCTTAAAATTTGCCCTTAAGCGCTGATCAATGTACAGAATGCCATTTCAGTGTTGACTTAAAGGCTGCAGGCATATGTGGACACACACATGAGACAATAGAAAATCCCCCACATACCTAGTATAATATACAACTTCAGCTAGGTGAGACCTTTATGAAATTTAAAAAAAAATGTATTCCTGAGAAGCCAATTAGGGGTTTCTTTTAAAGTGTGATGTATTCCATTTGGAATCTATTGTTTGGATGAGTGATTTTTGAACAAAGCATCCACTGAGAGGCAAGACTTATGAACAAGCAACTTTCTTGTTAGTGCCTTGAGGAGACTATAGACTGTGTGAAAATTAAAGAACAAAGTGAGGGCTTGCTGCTTTTGGCCTCCAGGAGAATTCTTAATTCCTGTTGTTTTTTATAAAATTCCACTTGGAATACTCTCAAGTTCTTCCTGTTGGGAACCTCAGGATGTCCAAAATGATTTCAAAGCAGCAGCTACCATAGAAAATAAAGAGTGATTAATAGGTTGTGAGCCAATGATTTTATTTTTTGCTTCCATTTTGGATTTATTGAGGTGCTGTAAAGTTGGATGAATATTATAAAACCTCACCCTATGACCAATCGAATATCCCTTATTGAAAAACGTTGTGGTAAAATTTTAACAACCTAGCACTAACTACAGAGCAGATAAAGTCAAATATAAACACAAATCAGCCCATTTGGGAAACACTTGTCAAGAAGTGATCTTTGCTTCATGCTTGCTCTGATGACCTTGGGAAATTTTCTTATTGCTTTTGGAGAAGCATAGTCACTTCATGAATACAGATGCAAGCATTCCCAATAAAATACTTGCAAACAAAATACAAGAACATATCCAAAAAAATCATCCACCAATATAAAGTGAGCCCCATCCCAGAGATGCAGAGGTGGTTCAACATAGTAAACTGATAAAAGAAATACACCATATAAACAAACTGAAAGACAAAATCACGTGGCTTTTTTGTTAGATGACGAAAAAGTCTATGATAAAATCCAAAACCCTCAGAATAAAAGTCCTGATAGGATTAGGGTCCCAAGAGAAATACTTCAACATAATAAAGCAGTTTACAATAAGTCCATAGCCAACATAAACACAACTGAAGAAAATCCAAACAACTCTATTAAAATCAAGAAGAATAGAAGGTTGTCCACTCTTTCCATATCTCTTTGTTTCATTAATTAAACAAAATCATCTGGGAAACTCCTATAGTTGAAAATACCTTTCAGCAAAGTAGGTGGATACAGAATTAATTGACAAAATGAGTGGCCCTCCTCGTAGGATGAGAAATGGACTATGACAACAGCTTTCTAAATAATCTCAAATAATATATTTTGGGGTAAATCTAACCAGGCATGTGAGAGATGTGGAGAGAGATTGGAGAAAAATTAGAGCTATTAAAAGGTGGAACGATATCCCTTGCTCATGTATTGAAAGGATTAATATAGAAAAAATGATCATTTTACCAATTGCAACCTCCAGATTCAATGCTTTTCCCATCAAAATTCCAACATAATTACTCACAGATCTTGAAAGTGCAATTTTAAGTTTCATATGGAAACAAAAAAAAAACAGGACAGCTAAGAAATCCTGAATAATGAAAGAATTGTAGGAGGTAACACCATTACCAATTTCAAGTTGTACTGCAGAGATATAGTATTAAAACAGCATGGTATTTGCACCAAAACAGACATGTTGATCAATAGTATTGGATAGAAGACCCAGATTTAAATCCATATAGATAAGGACACCTGCATTTTTATAATGAAGCCAGAAACACACAGTAGAGAAAAGAGAAAATCTTTGATAAATAGAGTTGGTCAAACTGGATGACTGCACGTAGGAGAATGCAAATAGTTCCATAATTGTCATCCCGCACAAACTTCAATTCCAAATGGATCAAAAACCTCAATACATGATATACAGAAAGAAGAGCTAGAACCTGATAGAAGAGAAGGTGGATAATAGCCTTGAACTCATTGGCACAGAAGATGTTCTGAACAGAACACCATTAGCATAGACACTAAGATTAACAACTAATAAATAGAACCTCATGAACCTGAAAAATTTTGGCCTGGCAAAAGACACCTTCATTCAGACAAAGTGACAGCCTGCAGAATGGTAAAAGTATTTTTTTTTCCAACTACATATCTGATACAGGGATAATATCCAAAATAAATAAAGAGTTTAAAAAATAGATATCAAGAAAACAATTAATCTAACTATAAATAAGGCTACAGATCTAATCAGAATTTTCTAAAGAGGAAACACACAAGGTTGAGAAACATTTAAAGAAATGTTCATCGTTTTTAGTGACCAGGAAAACCCTGATCAAAACTAGTTCTAGATTTCATTTTATACCCATGATAATGACTAAGGTAAATGAAACAAATGACAGTTCATGTGGGGAGGATGTAGTGTAAACAAAACACTTATCCATTGGTCACATGAGTACAAATTTTCCAACCACTATGGAATCAATGTGGTGTAGCAGTTCTTAAGAATGATGGGAATCCACCTACATCCAGATGCACCTATACCAATCTTGGGAATGTATACCCAGAGGATGCCTCATCCTAGCACAAAGAAAATAACCAAGTTGAGCATCCAAACTGCCTAGGCTCCCACAAAGCCAGTGTGTGCAGTAGGATCAGAAACCCATTGCCATTGTTCTTGAGTTCTCAGTAGTCCTCATTGTCCGCTATGTTCAGAGAGTCCAGTTTTATCCCAGGCTTTTCCAGACCCAGGCCAGCTGGCCTTGGTGAGTTCCCAGTAGAACATCCCCATTGTCTCAGTGTGTAGGTGCACCCCTCGCGGTCCTGATGCTCAACTTGCTAGACCTGGATGGAGGTGGGGGTTCCTTGGACTTGCCACAGGACAGGGAACCCTGATTGCTTTTCGGGCTGAGGAGGGGGGACTTAATTGGGGGAGAGGGAGGGAAATGGGAGGTGGTGGCGGGGAAGAGACAGAAATCTTTAATAAATAAATAAATTAAAAGAAAAAGAAAAGAAAATAACCAGGGAGTGTTACTCAACCATTAAAAAATTGAAGTCATGAAATTCTTAAATAAATGGATAGAACTAGAAAGAGAAATATTCGATGTATTTGCTAATATGTGGGTATTAACTGTTATATCAATGCTAACCAAGCTATAAGCCAAAGAACCACTGAGTTTAGGTATAGAGTAAGGGAGTAGGTGTAGTAGATAGATTTCATTACGAAAGGAAAATAGAATAGTTATGGATGGAAAAAAAAAGTTGGAACTCATATGGAGAGAAACAGATAAAATTAAGGGTCACCCAATAAACCTAATAGAGTAGATTCTTCAAAATTATGTGTGTGTGTGTGTGTGTGTGTGTGTGTGTGTGTGTGTGTGTGATCTACTTGAGAACACCAAATAAATGGGGAGATAGACACTAACTGGCTATTTGTTGGCATACTATGCTTCTAAAAAAGAAGCATAGAAGCATGACACACAACATCCCAGTAGTCAGAACAATGAATTCTGAAGTAACATGAATAGCCAGTAGCAGACCTGTAGACAAGTCTGCACTCTCTATATTTCCTTTAATATGTGTCCCTCGACAGCTACATGCCATCTCCCTGACTCTGCCTACTCTCTCTCTATATCTCTTCCTGTCTGGCTGTATTCTTCCCTGCCACAGACCAAAGCAACTTTATTCATAAACCAATAAAATCAACACATAAACAGGTTATCCCACATCAAATGTGCTTCTTCCGGTCATACTTCCTGGAGGTGTGGGCACTCGCTGTCCAATCCGATGCAATGTACTAACCAATCACAGTGACTAGGCTTCCACTATATAAGTGTTTTCTTCTCTGTAATAATATCAGACGCTGTTCCCAGAAACCATCTCCAGAGTGGGATAACCCTGTGCCCTTTACTGACCCATAGAATACCTTTTCCTATTCCTTTCCAAATAAACAGTCATTTTGTTGATAATGATACATACACTAATGAAGAGAAAATAAACAGATATTTTGTAGTCTATTGCCTCAACATCTCACCTTCAATGACCCAACTTATAAATCTAACTACCTTTTCAGGCTGTATTTCTAGAGGGCTGGACCTCAGAAAATTCTTAATCAAATAATTTTCCGAGGCCGTATCAATGAGCTTTGGATAGCAGAGAGACGTTTCTTTGTTCTGTTGTCACTGGGCATGTGGACTGTGAGTGGGCATAACTTCTATTTCTACTCAACTCACCATCTCGATGGGAAGTTACAATAAATGTCTCAGTGCTAGATGGTACCGAATTGACCAGATGTATAATTGGAGATAAAAAGTGAAGTGGAATATATACCCCCAATAAACATCAAAGTGATTCTTATTGAAGGAATTTTTACTATCTAAGAATTTATAAAAGTAGGTAATACATAAGTATTAATTTGATGATGAGGTTGTTAAACATTGTTGATTTGCAACATGAATAAGAATACGAGTAAAAATCAAACATTACTATTTCCCAAATTTAACGTTTGGGTCAATGATGACATGCTATAAGATGCTTACTGAAATCAGAAAGAAAGCTTAAAAGCACAGTGCTCGGAGTACACCCAGGAGACAGGGAACATTACTTCTTTGCCCTGGGAACTGTCAGATAGCAACCATAGGGGGCAATGCAAGCTCAGCAGTAGTGTTCATAGCTCTGCCGCACCAGCTGAAACCATCATCTTAAGTATTGCTGTTGTATTCTTTGAAATAATGTGAATCTAGCAGTTTCCCAGTGTTTGAAAGAGCTTAATTTATTTTAGGTTTGGGACAACCCATAGTTAGAAATAGAAAAGAATTCCACAAACAGGATGTATTTGACAAATGTACAGAGAATAAGTGGGGACACAGAGGGTTTCAGTATATAGTGAATGCAAAACTAAGCAGAAGTTTGTTGCTCTTCCATTGGAAATTGAATCTGGCTCACTATTTGTTTTTCAGACTTTTATCCTGATAAAAACAACCTTTTAGAGATGAAAACTGAATCTTGTTTAAATTTGGTTTTATTTGTTAATAAATATTGGTTTTGAATGAAGAAACAATTCAATATAATAAACATAAGCCTCCGTACAATTCAGCTTAAGGGGCATAGTCATTTTGAATAGTTCTTATTCTTTTAAGAAACCAGAATCAGTGTGGCTGCATATGAATATGGATGCGTATTGATGAGTATGATTTTCCTGTCCGTCATTATAAAAATACCTTTCCCAGTTGAACTGTTAATGAAATGATGAGAAAATCTAAGGTGAACATTTAGCAGTCTATTTTCATTTTGTTTCATCAAAAAGAATCTATTTTACAATTACTATTTACTTGCAATAACCTGCAGCAAAAATGATTTAATGTTCAATATGTGCATTAAAATGTACTTGCTTTTTTAATATGTAAAAGCTGATGGAAATTTCATTTAAGCACAATTCCTGGATCACAGATTTTAAGCAAAATGAAAGGGAGTTAGGGTACCATTTAACATGGCTATAAAAACCATTTCTTTCAGTGGCTGGAGGGAAGGAAGGATTGGTCAAAGCAATTTTTATCTTCTATGGGATTCCCTACTAGCCTGCTTTCTTATTTGGCTTAATGCATGCCGCAATAATCATGCTATTTCTTGCTAGCATTTTTCTAGCTCACAGTAATAAGAATAATTGCATGGTGTTTATATTCTAAAGTGCTTTTCTCACTAAGCTCTGAAGTCTTTTCTGAGTATTAATTCTCACAAGATTTCTGTGTGGCACACAAAAGTGTGCATCATTATCTTGTTATTTTCCCTTTAACAACAGGGATCGTGCTACACAGAAGCAGTGAATGATATTCAAGGCAGTCAACATCCCTGAGCAGATTAGGACCCTGACTTCCGGTTCAAAAGTCAGGCCATACTATTTAAAAATTATTAATGCCTTCAGTAATTGAATCCTGATAATCAGTCATTGTGTTTTAACTTCAATATTTTACTGCTTGAACATTAACAGGGAAAGGAAAGATATGAGTAATTTAATTTTGAATAACTTAATTTGTTGCGTTGTGGGTAACAGAGGGATACTAAATATTTGTGCTAATAAGAAAGCTAAAAGCTACTGAAACTAATTTGGAGTGAAATGTTTAGCCACATAGTTGTAAGACTCAGAATAGTGAAAGCAAACAAACAAGAAATTAAAAACCATGGTTCACCTAGAACCTGTGATAAAATAGGCTCAAGTATATAATTCGAACACAGAATCAAATGTTTAATCTTACTAGATATGACTTAAAAGTGTTCATATTAGTTTCAAATGCAAACAGTTCATTTGTATGGTTTACCAAGGCTAACAAAATTATTTTACTCTTATTTCAAGGCAGAATAATATGCTATATATTTTAATTTATAATTGCATTAGAGTTATACATGTATTCCTTTCTTTTAGAGATATTACCTATATTTCCTATAGATTAAATATTTTAAAGTTCATGATTTGCTCTGGATGAATCTTTAGAATGAGAAAAGATACATTCAGGAAATGAGCTGGCTCACCATTTGACAATTGTTAAGATTTTTTGATTGACACATGTGAAGGAAGGGCATATTTTCCCTTTATCTTTAAATTTTCACTAATGAAATATTGTAAGTACAAACAAACATGTCATTTTATTTTGAATTAGAGATTATAGCAGATCTATCAAATAAAACACATTTACCTTTCTAGAAATTGACTTTATGAATACTTTATCTATCAATACCATTGTAACTAAGTATAAAAACTTACACTAATGAGAAAAATTCTCAGAGGTAAAGATGTTGTTCTGACATATGTTACTCTGTGAACCATTCTAATAAAAGATAATACTCAATGGTGATTAAACAAATCAATTCCTTAAAAATTCAAATTATTAATTTGTCATTTTTTGTTAGCTTTAACTCTTCTCTTCTTATATAAAGCAGATATTAAAACATCTTCCTGAAACAATTTTAAGATGGCATGTAATTATCATTTTCTCTTGTTATTGAAATGCATTCTAAAATTGACTACACAGTAAATAAGTAAATAATCCCATAATAACAATAAACTGAATGTCATTATATATGTATACACATGCACACACACACAGGAAATATAGAGTAAAAAGAGAAGAAAAATATAAATAAGTAAAATTGAAATTAAACTAATAAGATAATTATTTTAAAGGGAGACCTCTAACAGAACATTATGAGACAATGAACCTTCAAAGATGGAGTTGAGTTCATTTTTGTTCAGCCATCTATGCGGGGCATGCAGCCTACAGTTAAGAGTAGTTTGCTTCCCCACTGAGACTCCCTTAGAAGCAACTGAATTTTCATCTCCATGAAATTCATCAACTGGAGATAACTTCTGTGTCCACTTCTCTTCAGCACCAGTGCCACAACTGGTGCAGCTCCCTGCAGACCCGTGAGCACGCTGACTCTCAGTGATAATGTTGATTCAGAAAGCCTTGTTTGCTTGGTATCCTTCATGCCCTCTGGCTCTAATACTATTTCTGCCTTTATTTTTCCCCATGGGGTTCCCTAAACCCCGAAGGCCAAGATTCGATGTAGATTTTCCATTTATGACTGAGTCTTCCAAGGATTCGTGTGCTCTGCATAATGTCCTCCTGTTGATCATTGTATTTCTTCCTTCAACTGCAGTAGCTTCTCTAATGACGGCTGAGCAAGGTACTGATCTATGAGTACAGCAGAGTGTCATTAGGAATGTTTTTTAAATTATTACCACAGTAGTATTTGGTTTTACTCTAGGTCTCTGGGCTATCTATTCTCAGGTTCTTGGCAACCCAAGCAGTGGCAGGCATGGTTTTTCTCTTATGGAATGAGCCTTAAGTCAAATCAGATATTGGTTGTTTACTCCCACATGCTTGCTGTCACCATTGTCTTAGTATAACTTTCAGTCAGGACAGCGTTTTAGATCAGAGGGGTGGTGACTGGGTTGGTGTTTGCATTTCTTTTTTGATAGCCTGCTGAGTATCTTCTTACAGAAAAGACACTAGGATGTAGAGATAAGGGCTCTGTGTAGGCATGCTCATCTTCTCCATGTTCAATAAGTTGCATAGCTCTTTGTTTTCAGGAATAATGCCTTTCTGTCAGTTTGTGAAGAGCAACCTACATTCTTGGCAACAACCTATGTTGTTTGGGGTTCTTTTGGACCCTTATGATGATCTTTCAATTACCTGTAATCCGAACACAGTTCTGGAAGCTATGTTTTGGTGACAAGAGCTGGCCAGTTGGTACTCTGTCTCCCCTTCATTTGGCACTTTCATTTAGATTGCCTTCATATATATATATAT
>NC_022031.1:23762758-23774499 GCF_000317375.1 Microtus ochrogaster | reverse complement strand
ATATATATATATATATATATATATACTGCATTAGGTTTCCATACTACCCCTCAGATGACCCTTAATTTTGGCTGTTTCTCAACCATTCCAAACTTCTTCTGTATCTCTCCCTCTTTGATTCACTTGTTTTTTTGTTGTTTTTATTTTTGGTGATCAAGACAAAAAATTATGAGAATTTTATTTATTCAAAAATAATTTAGTTAAATCTTAAAACATGTTGACATGCAGGAGGCAGCAGAATAGATGAGGACCAGAGGAAGGCAGCACTTCAAACAGTGAGAATACTGACAATCAGTGAGACTCAATGTTTTTCTAGGTGGGGCGGTGAACAATGCCATAGATTGAATAAAGCATGTGTATGTCAAGGTTAATCAGAGGTGTGAGGGGAGGGATTCAACACTGACAACAGAGCTGACTACAGTGGAAGAATTTTGTAAAAATGCTTTTAGTGAAATGAATGAGCAAATGTTTTTGCAAGGAACAGAAACAATAAGAGCACTTGAATGTACAATTTATATTTTAGTTATTTTCTTCATTTCTGTCAGTTTCTAGTGATTTTTACTTCGTCTACACTTATAACTAACTTAATGCTCTAAATTTTTAAAAGAGGAAAAAAGAGTTGCAAAATACCAAACAAAATATAGTAAAAAAAAAAATAAAAGCTTATTTGCGTATATTTGAGAAATAAATGATGTCTGAATCCCAGTGGGATATCAAAATTGTTGGAAAAAAATCTGAGGAACTAAATATTTTTAGTTTCCTACACATATTTCAGGAATAGATGAATACATATGGTACATAGATCATTTTAGTTGTCACAGAATTTTCAAAGGACTTAAAGCCATGAATGTAAGACCTAGGATAAGGAAATTCTTCAAAATCCTTCTAAAACACAACATATGAAAAGGAAAAATGTTGGGTTTGGTGTTGAAGATTATTTTGCTTATAAGAGAATTTTTATATATCATTCACAAGCTAGTTAGCTGTTATCCACTTGAATCTAAATAAATTCACTGTGGACCTGTTTTATTCTAAGTTGAAATTGTTGTTTGGACTTAATGGTGGTTGTCTTGTTTAAATTCTGTTTTCAAACCGTTTCTTATATCTTTATCCACTTTAAACATGTGCATACACCAATAACTTTACATAGTGTTTGTAATCTTCCTAAAAGATGTTAATTTCAGAAAAGAAGTCTGATAAATCATATCTAAGTGATATTCACCCTGAACACAGACAACAAACCCCTTAAAACATATCAGAAGATGGGTAAAGTTATTTTCTTAGTTTTGATATAGGTGTTGCTCTTATATAAAAGATTAGTCAATTGTTTATACTTTTATTGAAGTAAACCATACCCTTAAAGGCAGTTGTTAGCCTACTGACACAATCTAAAATGGTCTTATTTTCTGAATTATTTGCAAACTATAAACCTTTATTTTTTATATTTTTCCATGAATAGAATATAGTTCTGCTAAGGTAATAGTACAAGTTTACAGCATCTATAAAAACACTGTTATTGTATTGCTTCTCTTAATGCATTTGGAGGAAAAGACCACTTGGCAGATACCATATATCTACAAACGAGGAAAATGCACTCAAAACAAAATCACATTACTTTTTGTCAATAATATGCGTTATAATTTTATGGCAAATATTAATGGAAAGAATCTTTTAAATAAAAAACGAATCAGACGTTTTCCTTTTGTTGTTGCAGCCCTGATTGTATTTACATCCAGTCATTTATTGCCCATTAAAGGAGTAATGCTATGTTAATGTAAGGAGAGGGAAAAAAAATCAATGCTACTGAGATCAGTAGCTGTGGGGAAACTGCTGCAGCTGGTTTGCAAACAGTGAGCACGGAGGGATCAATGAAATTACAAGTTAAATCTGCTGATGCTCACAAACTGCTCCAGCAGTGTGCTGTCTAACCTTCTTCAAGTTCAAGAGCTCTAGAAACCCAGTGATAACGGGCACCAGATGGAAATCAGGGAATGGCCACTGGAGACAGTGGCAATGCATCTGCAGTATCCTCTATGATACACGATGGGCTACATTTTCAGCTGTCTCAATGACTGCCAGTTTTAGCTTGTGGCAGAACCCTATGATCTGCCAGTGCACCACATACAGAGCCTTCACCCCCAGAAAACTCCCCATCTTCAGTGTGGCCAGTGACTGGGAGCAGTGAAAATCCGCATGGTACTTTCCAAGTCATATTGTTAAGATATATTCTAGAAACTGCTAAACAGTGAGCTAATGGAATATATGGCTTGCTGGGCTCTGCAAACTATCATGTTATCTACAATTTTATCTTCATGTTGTGACACTGGACCTGATTCTAAAGAATAAATTACTGATAAGATACAGACACTTTTCATACATTAAAACATTATTGGTTTTCATCTCACAAATCTATTTTTAATGTTGATTTAAATGTTATTAGTGTTTTATACTGAGCATATTGAGTTTTTGAAATGGTTTTGTTAAGTTTTCAATGAACACTCATCTGCATTTTAACTACTTCTTCCATGCCACACAAAAGGTACTTTAAGAGTCACGGTTGGAGAGAAACTAGCTCAACCATTTTCACTGCTGTTCTATTCATAACAGCCAGAAATTGGAATCAACTTAGATGCCCCTGAACCGAAGAACAGATAAAGAAATTGTGGTATATTTACACAATGGAGTATTACTCAGCCATTAAAGAATGAAATCATGAAGTTTGCCGGTAAATAAATGTGAATAGAAAAAAAATCATGATCCTGAGTGAGGTATCTCAGTCTCAGAGAGACAAATGTGGTATGTACCAATTTATATATGGATATTAGCTGTTAAGTCAATTATAAAAAAAAAAAACTACAATTAGTTCAATAGAGAAGGAATAAGGGACTAGGTAAGACAAATAGATCTTGTTGGGAAAGAGAAATAGTTATGGATGGTTGGGACTGGAATGGCAGGATCAAATGGGTAGCAGAGGAATGAGGGGTACAAGAAAGGGATTACTGAGAAAGAAAACTAAAACTAAAAGCCAATGATGTCTAGTATAAAATTCTATAAAATAGAAGCTTCCTAAATACATGCATATAAGAGGATGATCTAAGTGAAATGGTCAATTATTTAGGATATAGATCCCCAACTGGTTATCTCTTGTCATCAAAAGAGGCTGCCTGTCCTAGAACTGGGTTGCATCTAATTGAGTTGTTGGCCAGAGGGGTCCCATGGGAACCCACAAACAATCCAGCCTCTTACCAAGACTATATATAGGTTGGTATCCACAAATTGACAGAATTACCTCACTGTTTAAGACAACAATGCATGTTTAATAAATTTGAAAATGCCAATTTGATGCCTACATAGAAGGTTTACCTCTATGTACTAGCATTGTTTATACAGGAAAGTACCATTCATGATTCCAAAAGAAAAACTGTGTGGGTAACCAACCAATATCTTATTTGACTTAAGGCCTACCACATGAAATGGAACCCATATCTGGTACTGCTTGGATGACCAAGAACCTGATAATAGATAGCCTAGGGACCTAGGACAAAATCAACTACTACTATTCTGCTATACTCTGTAGTAGGAGGAGGCTTCTCAGCTCCAAAATAACTACACAGAAACTGTATTAATTAAATCACTGCTTGGACTATTAGCTCTAGCTTCATATTGGCTATCTCTTATATCTTAATTTAACCCATTTCTATTAATCTCTGTGTTACATGTGACTGTGGCTTACCAGCAAGGTTCCAGCTGGCGGCTCCATAGCATCTCCTTAACTCAGCTTATGTTCTCTCTACATCTCTTCCAGCCTGGCTATATTCTCCTAAGCCATTGGCCAAAAACAGCTTCTTTATTAACCAATAAAAGCAACACATATACAGAAGGGCTTCCCACACCACACAATCTCACAGACAGAGATTATGCAGAGTGTGACAGTCTTTAGTATTCTAAGTCATAAATGGGGTGTCACAAACAAATCCCTCCCTTCAGATCTCAGGGATCCCTGAGGAAGAATAGATAGAAAGAATGTAAGAGCCAAGGGGGTTGGAGGACACCAAGAAAACGAGACCCTCTAAATCAACATGAGCAAACCTCATATGATCTGACAGTGACTGGAACAGTATGCATAGGGTCGGCATGGGTCCTCACCAGGTTCTCTGTGTGAATGTGTGCATCTCAGTTTCCTGTGCTTGCTCTTGGGCTCTTTTTCTTATGTTTCTTGGTTTGTCCTAAATTTTGGTGTGCTAGTTTTGATTTTATCTTATTTTATTATATTATTATTCCTTAGAAGCCTATTTCTTTCCCCTACCTTATACACCTCGTACCATCTCTAACACATTTCTCTTGCAACCTAATGTCTTTTCTTTATGAAATAGCTGTCTATATCCTGTTAGTGCTGCTGTATGTGTGTGAGGCCTTGAACTGGAGCATGGTAATTCTATCTGCAACTGTATATTAAAAAAAAAAGTGATCCTCCTCCTTTCCACATCCATCAACTACCAATGGTTCCTCAGAAATTGAAGAAGTCTGGAGATCTTGCACCTCATCTATACCAGAATTTGCTTGGCTTCATATTATGCAAGTACCCACACCTGTTCTGAGTTGAATACAGTAGGGATGTCATGTCCAGATATTATTTTCAGAATTCCCCCTCATTCTCCAGTTCTTACACTTTTTCTCTTCTCCTTTCACAGTGCTCCCTGGACCTTGTTTGGAGGAAGTGGGTTTGAATTAATTCTTTTAACCAGTCAAGATATACTTTGAACTTAGAGAAATTGTGTAGTAGCCTTTCTCTTTGGGACAACCAACCAGCTCCCAAATCATGATACTGGGACTTCTGATTACTTAGGAATGGTAGGCTTTATCTTGGGCTTATTTCTTGCTAGCTCCTATAACTCAACCTGTTTCTTTTCATCTACATTTTGCTTTAGGCTCTTTACATTTCTTTCCTTCTGTATGTCTTACTTTCAGTGCTTCTTATGTCTTGCTTGCAGCTGCCTAGGTTCTAGGTGTCCTTCTCTTTCTCCCTTATTCTCTTCTCCTTCTTCTCTCCTCAAGTCTAGATTTCTACTCCTACTTATTCTCTCTGTCCACCAGCCCTGTCTATTCTTCTTCTGCCTAACTACTGGCCATTTAGCTTTTTATTAGACTAATCAGGTGCTTTAGGCAGGCAAGGTGAAACAGCAGCCCAACTCTGCATAATTAAATGAATGTGGTATAAACAAATGTAACACAACTTTACACAGTTACAGCAATATTCTGCAGCATAAACAATTGTAACACATCTTTGCCTAGTTAAACATTATTTCACAACACAATTGCAAAGCACAAAATTGACAGTAAGTAGGTAATTATGTAAAATTTGCTTAACCATATGATATTTACATTGGTTACACAAAAGAAATAAAAGAAAAATAGCCCAACCTAAAGGAAAACTATGCCTTCCAGTCTGATATGGCATTTCTCTTTGTTTACCAGGCCCACATGAGTTGGGAGATGGGAGGTAGGCTTTTCCTCCTCTTAGTTCACAGAGCTAACATTGGGAGCCATTTTCTTTCTTCCTAGGTGAATTTTCTCCTACTACTTACTACCACTTTGATGCTCTCTAGGAGAACTCCGAGTTACCTTCTTCCTAAGATTTCTCGGATAAAATATTGTTTATACTCCGAGGTTGTCCCCAACTACTAGGCAAGTATAGGTTCAAAAAAGAATGATAAACTAAAGAGAAAAAGACTTTCTTTAAAAAATCATTAATAATTAAAGATTATAAATTTGTTATAAGTATTAGTTCATATTAAATACATTATTTTGTCTGAGTATGAATGTTTAAGTGGACTCTTGTTTAAATGCATTTAATACATTTGCCATGTGACTATTCTTTATCAAATAACCCCCATTTCACATTATACAGTTCCGAATTAGCAGAAAAGTAAGAGAACTGTATCCAAATTGGGCTTAGACCACTGAATCATATTTAGAGTGCTGTAATCATATTTTTGACATTATGCAGAAAAAGAAAAGGTAAGCTGCCCTCTCTCAGCATGGCGTCTTAATCAGGCCTCATCATGTTTGATTGTGGTGTGCTCTTTGGTTTCAGAATACAAATAGTCAAGGTATTCTATTTAATTCACTTTGCAGTTACACAGCAAGGCTAACTTGGTGAGTTAGTTGAAGAAGGAACAATATACATTTGTAGCTTTAAACAGTGTGTGTAAAAAATGTTGGCTAGGAATGTACATATATGTTATATTTACAGACACTTGTGGAACAGGCCCAGGTTTTATGCTTATTCAGAAAGTACTCTAATCCTGGCTATCTGTAATACCTGTTAGTTTTATATGTATATTAAGATTACATGCAACACACTGTATCCAACTAATGAGTCTGACACTGGTACTTGCCTGAAATTTTTTCCACAGTCAAATGCTGCTCTCGTACCCAAAGGATTCGCTCTCATACCCAAAGGATTCACTGCATTGTTTTGGCCAGCTGCAAAGTCTCCTTTTGCTATTCACAGGTTACAGTTCTAGAGAAGCATTGTTTTTCTTTGTTGTTATTGGTGTGTGTG
Source organism: Microtus ochrogaster (assembly GCF_000317375.1). NCBI lineage: Eukaryota > Metazoa > Chordata > Mammalia > Rodentia > Cricetidae > Microtus > Microtus ochrogaster. The sequence continues at coordinate 23,767,934 of NC_022031.1, read as the reverse complement.
TGTTGTGTGTTTTGTTCTGTTTTCATTGATCTGTTTGGTTTTGTTTTCCTTTTACTTTTAATATTGTAAATAAACCCTTTTAATAATGTACACATGCTGTCTGCAGTAAGGACCCTTTGTGTGTTCTAACCAAGAAAGTTATTTTGAGCTTTTATGCTTTTATGTCTATCAGTAGTCTTTTTTCTCTGTGTAGAATTCCTTATTATGAAAATGTCCTATTTTGCATAACCACTCAGAAATTGATTGACATCTGAGTAGCTTGCAGTTTTAAAGTTTTGTGAATCACGGTAGTATTAAGTTTCTTTGTATAAGTCTTGGATAGCTAGTCTTTTTTATTTTTCTTATGAAAGTACCTGAGTAGAGCTGCAGATTCATGTGCTAGGTTTATGTTTATCAATTCTACAAAGTCCGCAAATGGTTTTGAAAGTGGCTGTTCCATGCTCAGATCCCATCAGCAGTAGATGAGACTTCTACTTGCCAGTCTTGATGTAAATCTTTTCAATTTGGTCATTCTGTGGATTTATTTCATTACTGCTTTAGTTTGTCTTTCTCCTCCAGTGACTAATGATGATTGGGATTATCTTGGTGTGCTTACTAGACACTTGTGTTTCTTCATTTGTAGAAGGAAATTAAATATTTTGTTAACTTTATTGGGCTATGATTTCATTTTTATAGGTGTATACAATGTATTTTAATTGTGGTTTGTCTTCTCATTTTTATTCATTCTTTGAGACTTTCATACAATGTGTTTTGTTCATATTTATTCCCTCTTCTACTTCTCCCAGATTCATCCCCACTTCCCTGCCAATTTTGTGTGCTCTTTTCTCTCTTGTTTTTAACCATCAAGAAAACTTGCTGTTCCTTCAGTCTTCTGAATGTATGGCCTTGCACTGGAGGGTTGTCAGCCCCAAAGGCCACACTATTGTAGAAAACTGACTCTTCCGCTTGCAGCAATTGTCAGTTACAATAGCTCCATGTTTAGGGTTAGTGTCTCCCAACTCTCCATACTGAGATTTTGTCTGACTTGAGCTACAGTGTTTTGTGTATTTCTTTTATTATGTAGATACACTTAAAAATAAAATATAAATATTGCAAAACTTCCTTCCATTGAGTGACCCATTTTTGTAAAGACAGTTTTGAAATGGAAGAAAATTAATTTTGATGAAGAAATTTATCATTTATTTTCTTTTGTGATGGATGGTTTGTATGTCATTAGAAAGCTTTATTTACTCTAATATTGCATATTTGAAAACATTTGCTTCTAAAAATTTTATATTTATTACTTTTTATAAACAAATATGAGCCACACAGGACTACCCTTTTATTTTACTTTGCATGCTAAGTAAGTTGTAGTGACTTTTTGCACTGATTTTCTTATCAATTCCTTTGAAAATTTTGCTAACATTTCAGTGACCCTATGGGCCTCCTTTGGACTAGTCATAAGTTTTCAAATTCTTTTGAGTACTTGGTTCTTATAAACACTTAAAAATTACTGAGGTGTTCCATATATGTGTGTATATATATATATATATATATATATATATGATTTTCACTAAGTTACTGATAAAATTTATTGTGAAACATTTTAAATAAACAGTCATAGTTACTAAACATACAAGCTTTGACATTGATACATTTATCATGAAGAAAGGGTCTTATTTGTCTTTGGTAATTTTTCTTTTCAATCCACTTCATTCAATAATAAAAGAACCTTATGTCTTTTATGTTTATTGTCTTCAAAATTCACTTACTTTTAACATGCGGACTCTGATTTTGAGAAGTGCCTTTTGTTTACTCTCTCTGATATTTGTCCTTGAAATGGAATGTTAATGCATTAGTGTTTCTTAAACTTTGATTTCTAAATAATTTTACATTTTAAGAGCAGGGAAAAATCATTCCCATCAATTTCTCTCATTCAACCATATTGTATACCTAATTGGTTATATAAGGTAAGGCATGAACTGTGAGGTACTACTTTAGCTCTTGACAACTTTAGTAGGTCTTGCAAACTTATCTACTAATGTCTGCATTTCAGATGCAGTTAATACTTTTGTAGTTCTCTTTTCTATCCTAGTCTTGGCTTCTTCTGCTATATTTCCTAATATCCCATGATAACTTTACATTTGAGGAGTATTGTCAATCAGGTTAACCCAATTTAGATTTATCTGACATTTCTTATTTTTAATATGAGTTTATATATAAATCTGGGTGAGAAAACTATGGAAGTCTTAACTATTCTTTATCAATAAACAGTTGTGAGTCATATATTGAGGTAAGAACCTGAAGATCAGAGAAGCAGGGGACCAGCCACAGTAATTTCCTTCCTCTTCCATTTTTTTCTCCAAAAAGGGCCAATATCCTCTCCTAGCTCCTCCTTATTATTTCCTTCTCCAATCTATCTCCAGTCTTCCAAACCTCTATGGCTAACTTTGGTCAGCTAGTGACTAACTCTGCCCTCTAACTTCAAGCAAGCTTTATTTTCTACATACAAATTGAAATATCACACAGCAAATTATACAGGTTATTTGTCTTTTGAACATATAACACAGACTATTTGATGTTGATATATTTTTTCTCATTTTTATTAGTTCTTTGAGAATTTTGTACAAGTTATTTTTGTAATATTTATATACCTCTTCTCAGATTCACTTTTGTTCTTCACCTACCTATCTTTATATTTTCTTCTTTTTTTTGTTTATTTTTTTATTAAAGATTTCTGTCTCTTCCCCGCCACCACCTCCCATTTCCCTCCCCCTCCCCCAATCAAGTTCCCCTCCCTTGTCAGCTCATAGAGCTATCAGTGTTCCCTGCCCTGTGGGAAGTCCAGTTCTTCTGTAACATTGGGGCATCCATCTTCAGCCTACAGGCCCAGAGTATCCAGCAGACTGTCCATGAAGTAGGAAATTTTAAAGACAGTTCAGTCACATTTTTCTGTATCCTGTAGGATATCTCGCAGACTCTGTTATGAAGCAGTAACCCCAAAGGATAATCTCACCTTTAGGCAAGTTCAGTAGTCATTTTTCTGTGGTTCCTGCATGTCCAGTGAAGCAGTTCAGGCAAGAGCAGTTTCTTGCCCAAATGGCTAACCAACTCCATAAGGAGCCTCTTTAATGCCCATCATCCCAGTAGCTTGTGCTGCCAGGAGCAGATGTGTCTCTTTGTCATGAAAAGTCCTAAATTTTTAAAACATTTAAATGACATATTCTGAAGGTCTCTGAAAGATTTAAAGAATATCTATCTAACTGAAATATATCTCTATATATCTAGAAAATCTAACCAACATGACTACAAGCTTGACTATTATAGATGATTATCTATCAACCTATATTTTTAATTATACATTACATTTTTAAATGATCTACACAAACAATATCTTTATCAAGATCAGAAATACATATACATATAACAAAATTGACCTTAAATTTGTATCAATAAACCAAGAGCCATACCAATGCAAATTATTCATATCTGTATCATATCCCCTTTTAAATGTAAACAAACATTTATAGAAAGTATTTGGGAATATGGGTGTACTTTTTTTCTCTCCAAACTACTTCCTGCTGTTTATTTGGCATAGTAATTTTTTTATTGGTATTCATGGTGACCTTTCAGGGAAATGTGATCTATCAAACCATATTGGTCGATGAAACCTCAATGTCTGATAGCTTCAAGAGTCATAATTTTGCTGGCACTGAGTCTTTATTTATTAGCTTGTGGTGTTTAGGTGGGACATTGTTGTCCATTATAAGGAAATTCCAATGATACACTTTTATATGTATCCATTTATTCTTTGAGAATGTCATGCAGTATATTTTAATAACAGATTTTCCCATCCCCCAGCTCTTTGTAGAGCTTTCCTTGCCTCCATACCACTTTAATTCATGTTCTTTCTTTCTATTAAAAGAAAGAAAACAAACAAACAAAAAACCCTGGCATCCAATTTGTATTGGCACAAAAAATTCTGTTTATTTATGTGTATTTATGTGTTTCAAAAAGTTTCTATGGTAGTGAGTATTGTGAACCACTGTTTTAGGGTGACTTCTGCTGAGATCCTAGATCCCTCAGTTTCATATGTTCTTGGGTAGGGGTATGAGTATTATAAGAGTTAAATAGGAGGAGCAGAGATAAAAAAGAAACAGAGATGTAGAATAGTAACAGGAGGGATACTCAGCTTTTCCTTCATGCTGAGTTCTTAGTTCACCCATGTTTAATTTTCCATACACTTTTATACTCTAATACAAAAAAGGGGAAGAAAGTCAAAGACTGCTCTAACATGATACAGAGGACAACCAAATAGTTATTTGCCCCGATACTTGAAACATCAAGCCATTAATTCTTGAGAGAGGTGTTTGCTGCTTGGGCGGTGAAAACACCCTAGACCAGGTATACTCCAGGCAGCCACTTCCTAAGTCAAACCTCCTATTTCAAAACAAGGGGCAGGAGTATGTTTGAATTCTCTCCCCTTTGGTCAGGGTGGAACATTCGAATCTACTTCTTTGGGTCATTTTAATGTCCAAACAGCAAGTCACCACACCCTAGGCCAGGGTTTGTAGCCACACTTGTTATCAACAACTTTGAGAGAGCAAAATAAACTCAAAATTTCTCACCTTCATACAAAGTGGAATAGGCTCACATTTTTGGGTTTCCACAAGTGAGTTTCCATATCAACTTTTCAAAATATCCTTAATGTTAGTTTCCCTGCCCCTCTTTTCTTCTCTATCCTACTCTTTCATTTCCTATCTCATTTAAGCCTCCTTGTTCTCTTCTTTACCTTTGAACCTCTTTGTTCTGTTTCTCCCTTGTAGTTCTCCTCTCATGTCTCCTTACTAATTTTCTGAATTCTATGGGTATTCCAGTTAAAACATAGGTATCTAAAAGTTCAAAACTAACATCCATCTGCATGTGAGAAAAAACATGAGACATTTCTCTTTCTGTGTTTTAATACAATTGTTTGATTCTGAGTAATTGACAAATAGAAACAAGCTTCAGTTAGGTTATGAAAACCCCTTAAGCACTAACCTAGTCCCAACCTCTAAACATCTCAGTTAACTGTAGCATGACCATTGTGAAGCAATGGAGTTACACACACACACACACACACACACACACACACACACACACACACTTTGGGGGAGAGAAAAGAAACAAACAAAAAGAACAGTAAAATAGAGGTGAA
>NC_022031.1:23748459-23761938 GCF_000317375.1 Microtus ochrogaster | reverse complement strand
TGTGCCACCACCACCCAGCCTGGAGTGGTTTTGATAGACCCAGTGACACTCCATTGAAGAACACAGATTTTTTTCCCTTTTCCTAGCAGCTATCATTGGAAATTGCAAATAGCTTCTTGGTTAGGGAAGGACTTTGTGTCTACTTCCCTGGCTCAGTGATATAGGGTTTTATGTAAGAGACAGCATGAGTTGTTTTGTTCCTTCTTTTCCTTTTGAGCTTGAGTCATCCTGCTGAGTATCACGTTTCTTCTCAGGTTCATCCATTTTCCTACAAATTCAATGATTTCATTTTCTTACAGGTGAATAAAAATACCATTTAAAAATACATACCACCTTTCCTTCATCTGTTTGTCTGCTGACTAACTTCCAGGTTGTTTCTATTAACTTGCTATAATAAACAGAACAACAACAAACATGGATGTATAAAGTATCTCCATGGTGAGAACTGGAGGATTTTTTTTTTACCATATATTCAGGCACAGGACAGCTAGGTAATATGATAGTACTAGTTTAAAACTTTTTGAGGATCCACCAGACTGATTTCCATGATCACTATATTAATTTGTATTTACACCCCCAGTAAATAAGTGTTCCTCTTTCCTATCAGTCTCTCCAATATTTTTTAATCAAATTTCTTAGTGATAGCCATTCTGCTCAGAGTGATGTGGCATCTCAAACCATTTCAACTCACATTCCTCTGTGACTAAGAATATTGAAGACTTAAAAAAAGTTATTCATTACAAGCATTTCTTCTTTAGAAGATGGTCTATTTATTTTATTACACCCTTTTTGATTGGCATTTTTTTCTTGGTATTTAATTTCAATAGTCCATTGTAAATAATAGATATTAGCTTCCTTTCTTAAATATTGATGGTAAGGCTCTTGCTTCATTATATGGGATGTTTGTGTGCTTTGCTGATAGTTTTTTGTCATACAGAAAATTTTTTCCTGCCTCCACATTTTTTCTTGGCATAAGCATTGATATAATACCTTCAAATTATATATACATAGGGGCTGAATTAAGAGAGATATGGCAGGATACAGAAGATATGAAATGGGAAACAAAAAAAAAAGGAGGATGACACTCTAATTTGTAGGATGGAGTGAGACCAATACAGACAGAGAGGGAGGGTTTTGAGAAAACACCGAGGTTATTTGATAAGGCCTCAAGGAGTTGTATTATTTTATATTTACCTAAAGGTATGCACAATACATATAAGTGCATGTGGATAAATAGATTTGTGTGTATGAAAGTTGTATGTGGGGTGTGTGTGCATGTAAGTTATGTCATTTGTGCTGTCAGTGTTCTTGACAAGAATCACAGACTAATCAATACCTTAATACCAGGCAAAAAAACAGCTGCTCTTGAAATGCTGCTCACAGTAGTCTTAGTAACTCTAAAAATAATGTAGATTGTTGATATAGCCTTTGATTGCTTCAACTGAAGAATGGATAGGGAAAATGTGATACATTTACACGATGAAGTACTATACAGCAGAAAAAAATGGATGGATCTAGGAAAGATCATATTGGGTGAGGTAACCCAGACCCAGAAAGACAAATATTATATCTACTCACTCATAAGTCGTTTTTCAACATAAAGCAAAGAAAACCAGCCTACAATTCACAATCCCAGAGAATCTACACAACAATGAGGACCCTAAGAGAGATATGTGTGGATCCAATGTACACGGGAAGTAGAAAAAGACAAGATCTCCTGAGGAAATTGGGAGCACAGGGACCATAGGATCAGGTAGAAGAGGAGGGTTGAGAAAGGGAGGGGTGGAGAAAAATATATAGCTCAATAAAAACAATTTAAAAAGTATTTACGAGTATGTGCTGCCAGTGGACCTAGGTTTGTTTCTCAGTACCCACCTTACATCTCACAAATGACCTTATCTATAGTCCCAGGGGATCTGACACTCCTCCTGACTTCGTTAAGCACCAGGCATAAGCCTGTATCTCTCTCTCTCACTCTCTCTTCCCTTCTCCCTCTCTTTTGTGTTTCCTGTCTTCTGAAAAATTCTCCCCAGCTGCCATACTTCTGTGACACCCTAGCTTTTCTGTGGCAATGGACTTTCTTCCTTTTTAAATGCTGTATCAAGAGAAAGCGGTCCCTCTTTAAAAAAAAAGTTTCCAATCGACAAGGGAATTGATGGAGAAGTCTTAACATATAGTGTTAATATTCATAATACATTGCCATGATTATATATTTATGGATAATTTCATGATTATCCAAGTTTTGCTCAAAATTTTCCATAATATTTTGTAAATACTTTTGTTTAAAACTTTCTGGTCTATTTAGCTGAAATTTTCTCCTCACTTCATGTTAGAAAATTCCTTTTCAAGGCAACAAAGAATGTTTTCCACCAAATCCGCTAAGCATGGCTCATTGGGCTCAGGGACTGAAGTGGCAAGAATGGAGCCTGTATAGGTCTGCACCAGTCCGTTAGTGCATATGTTTTGGCTGTTCCCTTTCTATTCTTGTGGGAATCATCACTGTGGAAATGCCTGTGTCTCTGATTCTTTTGACAGCTCTTGAGACTCTTTTATTGGGTTGCCTTGGTCAGCCTCAATAGGAGGGATTTCACCTTGTCTTATTGTGTCTTGTTTTGTGTTATTTGGTCGTTATCTCTTGGAGGCCTACTCCTTTCTGAAGGAAACTAAGGGAGAGTAGATCTGGAAGAGAGGAAATGTAGGATGAGTGGAGGGAGGAGAAACGGTGGTTGCTGTGTACAGTATGAGAGAAAAATCTATTTTCAATATTAAAAACTCTCTTTCAGTTAGAGGATGGCCTGATGTATCAATAGTTAGAAACAGGCTTGCAGAGGATCAAAGTTCAATTCCCAGCACTCATTTCACAGCTGCTTGTACCTCAAGCTTCAGGGAATCTGACACCTTCTTCTGGCCTCCAGGAATACCTACCAACCCCACACATATAATTACAATTAAAATAAATATTGAAAAATCACCCAATTATGTCTTTCCAGAGTTCAATCGATGTCTAAATGATGACACAATCGAAGAGAATACATAAAGACTGGAATAAGTTCAATTTTGGGCATCAACTCTTCTTTTCACCCACAAAAGTGGTCAGGTTACTTAAGTTATGAGATAACCTTATCTACAAAATAGGGGAAAGGATGTTTATAGAAAAAGAAGATGGCAAAGACTTAAAAGTTTGTTGAGAGTTAAAACAAGCTCTCAACCATATTAGATAACAATTTCTATGGCTGTCTTGTTTTTGTCTATGATATGCTGCTGTGAAGGCTTCTGGAACACTTCCAGGAAGACACCCCTGCTTCTTTTAGTCTCTTATCCAAAATTCTCAATATGCTCCAATAAGATTAGCTTCGATGTCTTCTCCTTGAGCTCTGAATATCTACCCTACAATTGTATGTAACCTACTGTAGATTGTTTGTAAAATTTATTAATTTGATAAATGAACAGAACCATTAGCTTTAATTTTAGTAGAACATGTAACTTTCACTTATTAACTAATTTGATCAAGATCTAAAGAGAGCCTTTAATTCAAATGAAATGTTAGAAAGGAAAATAAATATGATAACTTTTCTTTTGTCTTATTCTGACATTTTTGAAAGTAATGAAAACATCCCCATGACCAGAAATGCTTAGGAAGAATTCCTCTTGACTGCAGTAAGTGCCTACTTTTGAGGAACAGAAAGCTGATGAGCTGCAGGCTTCCCTGCTGATAAATTCATCTAACAAGGCACTCCTGATGTGTTCTGATTTTAAGGCCAATGGGAACCTTATAGATTGGCTTGCTGCTCTCTTTCCTGATAAAGAAAGGACTCTGAGATGTGCATGTTTACGTTGGTAAATAAATTCTGGTGTGAAATGGTAATCCAAGAATCAAGCCTAAGGCATTAAAATCATAATAAATTAATTTGTAGGCATATCACCATAGGTGCTTCTAGGACAAGGTTTGCATAGATAAAGTTAAAACTGAATAGTGACTAGTCATCTGTATTTTTGCAGTTGGGTCTGGAAATGACCATTCTTACGTTTCTAACAAGGCTGGAGTAAGATATTGGTCCAAATGAATGACTTAATTAATTTCTTTGGATAAGTTAGGTGGTTAGAAACTGAAGCAATGGGATCAGAACGGCTCCAGATAGATGCTGCAAAGCCTGGAAATAATAATTACGAATGAAATAGTCTTTTTTTTCTCCTCACATGTAGAAGTAGCATAAAAGGGTTAGGCTTGCTCCCGAGGAAGCTGGACAAATTTACTAGCAGAGAGGAAACAGCAGGATGGCTAACCTCCAACTGCTATTTTCTACATCAAGGAAAGTGGTATGCAAATGATAGCGGTGACACAAAGGAAGGCAAGCAAACTTAAGCCTGTGACAAAGATGCAAGAGCACACACAGCTGTAATGCATGAATTGATACCCCTAAATCAGAAAGCCTTCATACGAGAATATGGAAAATATGTAAAAGGAAGAGCACAGAAACAGCATCTTTAATCTATTAGGAGCCATGGAAAATCAGCAACTTAAGGATAGGCTTTTGGGAGAAGGAAACGGGTGAGGAGAGGGAGAAGACATATTAGAAAAGAAGATGAATGTTAACAGAACATTCTGCGTAGTGGATGTCACAGCTTCCAAACTTGGTAATAGCATTTTTCAGGATGCTCTTATTACACAGATATTACTAGTCTCTTAGAAAAAAGCAGGAATTAATAAGGGATGACTACCTACCTTACAGTAGTTAATTTTTTCCAAGAATTTTTTCAACTTTACCATGGCATGAATACAATACTCATCCAGAGGAAGAAAATGTAACTCAGATTTTGAATTTTAATGTTCCTAATGTTGGACATGAGTGGCATAATACTGACTCATGTTTCTAGATAATGATATTCAGCAACATTTCTGATGTAATGATTTTAGCTTACACTATTTTCTCTGGGGGATGTATCCCTACTGTAATAAAAGGACTCTGTATATTAGAACATTGTAGTGCAGCCAGCATCTCATTGCAATGTGACACTTAGAAATCTGGTTGGAGCAAGGGACCTAGAATGAATCAGACCTGTGTTTATATAACATTTATGTTATATTTCTTATTTGTGGCACCTTGAGGAAGGTATTTAAAGTAACTGAGTCTATAAATGGAGATAATAATATGAACCTACCATAATTATTTAGAAGAATAAATATTCTATGCATACTGGATAGCAGTTGAGACATAGTAAAAATTAATACAAATTACCTTGCAGGAATGATTTGTTACAGAAACATGGTGTAGGAACACAGAGGTTCTGAAGCAGAGGAGTCAGTCAGGGTTGGCCAGAGATGCCAAGCAGAAGTACAAATAGCAGCTACAGTGTCAGTTTGAGAAAGGAACCCCTGGGGTGACAGGAGTAGTTCTGGATGAGATGATGGTCAGATCAAAATAGACTTACATATCGTATGCAGGGATCAGAAGTTCCACTAAGCATACTGTGAAAGAAAGAAAGCAGTGGTGTCACCTCAAAGAATAGAAGTTGAAAAATGAAAAGTTACCACAATGATAAAGTTGAAGAGCTAACAGGTCAAGTTTGGGTCACTCTGCTCATTCTTCATCGGAACCATGTATCTTCAAAGCAGTTCTCCATACACACTCAGAATGTATAAATAGGAAATAATGGTGGAGGTTTATTTCCTCCAAGTCATGAAACCATGAGCAACTTTCTAAAGGCAAAGCCCATTTTATCTTGCAATCACGCAAAGTAAGTATAACAACTACAACAACAACAACAACAATAACAGCCACAGGAGCAAAGCTTCCCATCAGTGGGCTCTGCAGCTGAAAAGACCTTTATTCTTCAATAAATTAAGATGGATATGTTTGATCTTATCATCAATTTCACTTTTGCTTCTTCACCCAATGAACAGGGAAGCATTTGGTAAATCTCCCTAAGGTGATTGCTGTCAGTGAAGTCTCCTGAGCCTGCCTTCGTAAACTCTTGGCAGCTCTAAAGATTTGCAGGAAAACCGTATAATATTGGGTTCATTATCATTCCGAAACGAAGAGGCAAAAGTACTCGAGGATGCACTCCTCTCTGAGATTGTGTGGATAGTTGCGATTCTGGGGAGAGGTTTTTGTTCTGCAGTAGCATAGTTGTTTTTAACCCTTCATTTATCCTCTGGAAATGACCCCAGTTAAACCCATTGCTTCACCAGGCTGTATGTGGAAGAAATTTCTTTTTTCTGTCACTGGGGTGAGAAAACGTGTGTTCTTCTCTGCAGGAAAACTTTATCCAATAGCAGTATGCAAATATCATGGGAGGAAAGAGAATTAGCACTCAGTGACTTAAGAAAATTCACTAGTGGAAGACTAAAACCAATCTTCTCACTTCAAAGGGAGACTTTAAATCCTGGTAGCTTCTCTGAATCCTTGTAAAATGGAATCAAAGAATGAAACAGTTGCTTTTCATCTAACAACTGACTGAGTGCTTTTTTTTTTTTTGGCGGGGGGGGGAGAAGGGAGTATGAAATCAAAGCAAGAACATGATATTAATCTCCTATTCAGGATTTTGTGTGTAACATCTTACTGAAAAACATCGGAAGACATATATTAGTGGGAGAAATTACTCACGGATTTGCTAAGGGTCTAAATATTTGCGACCAAAGTAAGAGAACAGAGTGAGGGTGAGTTAAGGGGTCTGTGTGCACACATTCCTTGTCAGTCCATTCCCCATCCTGATGTGCACAGCCTGCCTTCCAGAACCCCGAGTACTGCAACAGCAGCAAAGCACTTGGATTATTTTCTTCATTTTAATGTTTTATTTACACACCGAATCTGCTCAGGTGAAACGGGTAGTAAAGCATCATTTCCTTCAACTATATACAAAATGTAGCTACCCAGAGCATGCTTTCTCTTTTCCTTACTGCACATCACATGTTAGATGCTAGCCTTAAATTTGAAGATTTCAAAATATAGCTGCTGAGCATTAGCTGCTAAGTTCTGAAGCTAGAAATTATAGATTAGATTCAACACTTTGTAAGGATTTGATCTTCCAAAGCAACATGCTGTCTGAGTCCTCATACTTTCCACTATGAAACAGACCAATAGACATGCACACGGGCCACTAGGCCTGAGGATGCTGGTTCAGATTTCTGTGGAAGTAGTTTTGTTTTAAAGATTAAATGGCTTAATGTAATATGTTTAAGAACACATAGTAAGCGCTCAGTGAAAAGGTAGGCTTATTAAACAAACAACAGCTCTTCTTATTTCCTAGGTTAGATGCATGTCAATTTAAGAGTTGTGTGAAGCTCCATCTGATGCAAAAAAAAAAAAAATAGAAGCTTCTAGGATGAGGGATGAATGCTAACTTTTCTGTAATGTAACAATATTCTTTAGAACACATTTGTGAGTTGTGGTTTAGCAAAATGGTGGTGATGTGTTCTCTTCTAAATCCATGATCTCACCAGCCACCAGAGCTGGTTAAGCTACCACGATTTCCCTTTTTCTCAATGAACCTTTAGTCCAATTAGACAGCTGCTGGTTACTGCTGAGATATAAGTGCCTCTATTGAAACTTCCCATGGTGGTCATTGATAGGATTCCTAGGTATCACAGCTGAGTATGAATATTGCTTGCTTGTTTCCATTTGGATGTTTGGACATTCCCTTCTAGTACTATGAAAGCTGACTCTTAGTACAGAACAGATTTTAACATATCTAGTTTAAATCTTTCGAGTTTTATATCAGAAGTGAGTGGTGTTTCAGTTATAGGGCTTCTTCAACTTGTAGGAAACAACAATGGGCAACAGCAATAGCCTAAGTTGGTTTTGTGAGTCTTTTTGACTCTCTTAAACAACAGCATGAAAGGAAGTTTCTTTCTTCTGTGTGGCACTGGAGATTTTGTTAGATAGTCTGCTGCTGTAGAACAGTATCACTCCTAGTGGTATATCTTCATTTATTTTCTTCTTCCCTCCCTCCACCCCTCCTTCCCTCCCTTCCTCCTTCACTTCTTCCATCTTTCCCTCCTCTATAGCTACATGTATTATATGTAATTTTAGGTGAGTAGAAAATAAAATGAACCCATATCTCAAACATCTTTAGTGTTCTTTATACCGTTTCCCTCTTGCTTGTGTATCACCCTCTCTCTCCCATCCCCAATTAAAGACCCTCCCTTTGATGGTTCTATTTTCTCTTCCTGTCTCTTGTCTCTTACTGGTATTATTTCTGTAGCTATCCTTACATGATCCATTTTTACTCTCTTAGTTTCTCTGATTACCATGGGTTATATATTCTCATCTGAAGATTTGGAGCTGAGGGCCACAGAAGAGAGAAATTTGTTGCATTTGTCTTTCTGGGTCCTACTTACCTCACTCAGTACATATTTTCTAGTTTCATTTATTTACATAAAAACATCATAATTTCATATTTCCTTACAGCAGAGTAATATTCCACTGCAGGAAAGTACTGCATTTTCATTATCCATTGGTTAATTAAAAGACATTTAAGTTGTTTCTATTTCTTAGATAGTAGGATTGGAACAGGAACGGACCTTGCTGAATGTGTGTCTGTGAAGTAAGATGTAGAGTTCTTTTGGAATATGCCAGAGTGGCTTAGCTAAGCTATGTGGTAAATTTGTTTTTAGTTTTTGAGAACTCTTCACACTGATTTTCAGAATGGCTTCATGTCACAAGTTTGTTGTCCCCCAAAAAGTGAATAATTTTTGTACTGTCAAATATACCTAGCATTTGTTATCTGTTATTTTGTTGATCTTTTTAAAACATGTTTATTATAAAGAAAATATCAGGACATGCATTACACATGAAGAGAACAATGCCAAATCAACAAAAGTTCAATCTACTAGGGAGGAAAAGTTAGAAATCCATGTATTCCTCTGATTATGACTTTGAAATATATAGAAAGACATTCTGCAGCTATACAATAGCTATGAAAAGAAAACACATTAAAAAACACAAATGGACATTTTTGTCTATACATCCCTAGTTACAGATCAAATGTATAACAAGTCAATAAATAGTTAAAAGTTTGAAGAATACAATTACTACACCAGGTCTGGTGACAGGCTCCACAGACTGGACACACATTCTTACAAGAAGTGCACACAGAACTCTTCTGAAAGTAGACATGATAGTAGGCCATGAACAAATCACAACAAAATCCAAAGAATTTGTGACAAGTAGCCGACATCATATGATAGTCTATTAGAAAACATAAATAGTAAAAACAGTAAAAAGTAAACAAGGAAATCTCATATTTTTGGAAATTAAGAATATTTGTTGTTGCCTAAGGAAAAAGAAAGGCAACTTGGAGCTTTGGGGATGCTTTTATTACCTAATAGTTTTTCTTGCACTGGATTTTGCTCTTAGATTTTTTTTTTCATTTCCCTCCTGTCTTTGTTTTTTTTTTTTTTTCTTCTTACTTGAGTTAATGCTTGCTTGGTTCACTACTTTTCATATTTCCTTTGTCTGAGGCATACATAGCAAGACTACAGTCTTAGCTTTCTTACCTAAGTTAGAAAGTTCTGCTTCGACTCTTCACGACTATTCAGTTTTAAATGCTTATTAAAGTCTAAATTGATCTTATCATTAACTTATGTTTTATAATGTTTTATGATCTTATACTTTCTGATTGTGATCAGATGAAGCTTCAAAGCTGATTTAATTTACATTTCTCCAATTTCTAAGGATGATGAACCATTTTAAAGGTATTTATCAGAAGTCTTATTTCTTCTTTTGACAACTCTCTGTTCAGGTCCATAGCCCATTTTTTTTTAATTAGTTTGTTTGGCTTCTTCACGCTCTATCTTTTGAATTCTTTTTATACTGGATAGTATACCCTCAGATGTAAAGCCTGCAAAAATTCTTTCCCACTCCTTGTGACTCTTACTTGCCTAACTATTTCCTTATCTGTACTGAAGACTTTTAGCTTTAGGAAGTCAATTGTTGAGCTTTAATTTTTAGGCAAAAGGAGTCCCATTTAGTAAGTCCTTTTGAGACCCACTGAGTTTAACCAAGATCCTATGTGTGACCATGGATTTTGAACTATCTTTATTTTTTGGAGGCTGGTGAGCTCCTAAGTTTGTATATGACTGGGGACAATTACTTCCTCACCCAGAACAACAACAGAAAACAGTCGGTGTTTGGCAGAGAGAGGCCAGTAAGATTTAATATCGACTGTTATAGGCCTAGTCCTGTGTAGACACACTGCAGTCAGCCACCACTATTGTGAAACCATTAGTGCACTGACTGTGCCATGCCCCACATGCAGCATTTTGCAACCCTTCTCCCTATGTTCCCTATGATCTTTTTTGTGCTGTCTTCCATAATAATATCTACGCTTCAGAGGAAGTGAGATAAGTGTCCTACTATGGCTGAGTTGTCAACCACCACTTACTCTCAGCATCTTTAACAGCCGTACATCTATTTATTTACCACTGTTCATTGAAAAAAGAGATTTCTCTGATTGAGGCCAGAAGTAGTCTTTGTCTATGTGTTTAAACATAAATATTTAGAAGGCAGCTTGGCTATATGTCATTTCACCCAAACAACAGTAGCAAGTATGCTTCTAGGGCCTAAGACCTCAGACATTTTGTCATTTGTTAATTTGTTGTTTTACATTTGTTTTTATGTTTGTTTTGTTGTTGTTTATACAAGTTTACATTACTGCATATGAATGTTCTCTGATGGACTGGACCTCAAACCCAGTCAAAGAGCTTCAATTGCCTTTTCCTAGACATTTTGTTTGTTTGTTAGGTTTTTTTTTTAAATTTATTTATTTATTAAGGATTTCTGCCTCCTCCCCGCCACTGCCTCCCATTTCCCTCCCCCTCCCCCGATCAAGTCCCTCTCCCTCATCAGCTTGAAGAGCAATCAGGGTTCCCTGACCTGTGGGAAGTCCAAGGACCGCCCACCTCCATCCAGGTTTAGTAAGTTGAGCATCCAAACTGCCTAGGCTCCCCCAAAGCCAGTATGTGCAGTAGGATCAAAAACCCATTGCCATTGTTCTTGAGTTCTCAGTAGTCCTCATTGTCTGCTATGTAAGTTAGGTTTTTTGCCAGTAGGCACATATTGCCTTGTAAGTTGGTAAGGTGAAGTATAACATTAACAACTGGGTGTAATCTTTCCCCCTTTCTCCACAAGGGGAGCAGCCTTCATAACACCGTTGACAATGTAAAAGCTAAACTAACATTGAGGAAATTTCTTGCTCAATTCCAGCTTATTTTCTCTTCATCTTGTGATCAGGTTGTGTGGTGACTTTAGAGATTTATTAACTAGTTCTGGTGGGCAATCAAGAAGAGCGTCAAGAGTATTGACTGCTTAGCGGGCTCTGGTTTTTTTTTTTTTTTCCTGGCCAAGAGCTTAAGCTTAGGTATCTCACCCTTGACACTGAAGTGTTTGGTAACTAACTCAGGGCATCTGTGATCAACTCTTCCCAGATGTGTAGGATTTTTATCCTTCTGGCTCTTTTTTTTTTTCTCCCCTTTCTCTTTCTCTAACTTATTTGTCTTGCAAATTAGCCAGCTTGGTTGGTTAGCCCTCTTTTTCTTCCTCTCTGACTTTCCATACCCCAAATACTACCCTATGTATTCACACCATGTATGTTATACAACCCCACCTCTCTTAAGGTGTTTTCAACCTAAGGGCCCAGTTCTTATTTCCTTGCATTCATTCAACCTTACATTAATACATCCTTAAGTACATCATTCTGTTTTTTCTATTACATATTACAGGATAAACATAATTCTAAAGAAACAGCAATTTCATTATAAATTAGGCTTAGACATCTGACCTAAATACACAGAAAATTGGGCTGGCGAAATGACTAAGGGAATAGACAATCTTGCTGTTAAAGCTAATAAACTAAGTTTCACCTCTGGAACCTATGTGGAATTCTAGAGAGCAGTCTTCTGCAAGCTGTCTTCCACCGTCCTTCTCTGTCTGTTTGTCTCGATCTGTGGTTCTGTGTGCCTCCCACCAAACACATTCAAGTTCTTTAAAAAAAATGGTGACAGTAAGGTGGCTCAGTGGGTAAAAGCATTCCAATCTAATGCTAATTATTCAAGGTCAATCCCTGGAACCCACGGGTTGAAAGAAAGAACTAACTTCTTCAAGTTGTTCTTTACCCTTCATGTTTGCACATCCCCCTTCATATCAGAGACACCTGGGAACACGCTTTCACAATGAAACACATAAACACAATAAAATTCATGTAAAAATGTAGTAACTCTGTCTTCTCTAACTGTAATCGTCTAAGTGTCTAGTTGCCCGAAGGTATCTAGAGGTCTGGCGACACTCCTCTGAAACTAGCTCAACAGTTCACAGTCCTTGTTGCTTTTGCACAGGATCTAGGCTCAGTTCCCAGCACCCACGTTGTGGCTCACTTCTGTCTCTAATTTCAGCGTCAGGGTGATTGGGGAAGCTTTGTTAAGCAATCATCTTTAAGAAGTGGAACCTAGTTAAGGCGTGGCTACCTGGAGCCCAGGAGAAAAACTGGGATGGGCCAGATGCTTGCTCTCTCTGGGTGATTCCAGCAGGACACAGCGGAACTTGTACTTTCCATTCTTGTAGCGTGAGTTTCCCCTTATAATAAGGGAAAATATAATTGTTAATCTTTAAGTTAGCCTGGTTATTTCAGGAATTGAGCTAACTTCTACATTAGGGATCCAGTGCTCTCTTCTGGATTCCCAGGTCACCAGGCAACATGCAAGTGCAGTAATCTACATGCAGGCCAAACACTCAAACAAGAAATAGAAATAATTAAATTTAAAACTTCCAAATCAAAGCTTATCCATATGCTTCCTCTTTACTATCACGTATACTCACCTCTCCTGTGTCAGTGAGGAAGCAGCCAGGGACAATAGATAAATGGGTGTTGTGCACGGGCACAGCAGCATTCCAGTTAAAACAATGCTTTTACAAAGGCTGGTAGCCCACATCCATCTTTGCCCAGTGTAGGTCCAGACTATCTCTGAACATCTTCATGATGACGTCTCTTCGTGCTATCGTTTTGTATTTGTATCGGAATGCTGCTATACCCACAAAACACCTTAAGGATAATTTCCATAAACAAATACTGCATTACAATGTATATGTAACAAGAGTAAAAACAAAACAAAAAAAAAACCCAACTCCATTCACCTGTGTATTCATAGCTAGTTATGGGGTGCTACGATATGTTTATGAGCGAATGGGTACCCTAAATTCTATGATACAGCTTTGGCTGGATTTTGGTCTGAAGATACTAAGACTGCTTGTTATGATCAGTATGAGATAGTGACGCACAGGCCAGCCTCTGTCTGACTTCCTCATGTGCCGTGTTCATCTTTCACTTATTTGCTAATGTCGGAAGCACAGCCCTGGCTGTGTTGTCATCAATTTTTTTAAATTTATTTATTTATTAAAGATTTCTGCCTCCTCCCCGCCACCGCCTCCCATTTCCCTCCCCCTCCCCCAATCAAGTCCCCCTCCATCGTCAGCCCAAAGAGCAATC
>NC_022031.1:23745122-23748302 GCF_000317375.1 Microtus ochrogaster | reverse complement strand
GTTCTCAGGTAGTCCTCATTGTCCGCTATGTTCAGCAAGTCCGGTTTTATCCCAGGCTTTTTCAGACCCAGGCCAGCTGGCCTTGGTGAGTTCCTGATAGAACATCTTCATTGTCTCAGTGTGTGGGTGCAATTTTAAAGAAGCATGGGTAGGTTTTTCTCTCTGCTGGAACCCTTCCTCACAGTTTCCCTGCATTCCATCTCTGAGTTTCTTGTCACAGGACCGTTTCTCCATGCATTTGTTTTTCAGTTTGTTGGAAGGCTAAATCCCAGGAAGACTCATGTATTTGAATCTTATTTATGAAGGGCAAGATGGCATCTTTGGCTTCATGCTCTGCCATTCTAGAGATGTTTTGTGATTGTATGTAAGTTTCTTTATCTGTTTGCGTGGATGTACCTTGCTACTTCCTTGTTTGAACAGGAAGTGGTTACCCAGAATAGCCAATATACGATATTGTTTATCAGTTTTCTTTGGCATTGAGTTAAATATGGATCCCATGACAGGAGAAGTGATTTTCTTAAGAGGATATGGTGACACTCTGCTAGTTCTGAATCCAGCCTGCAACACTGCCTAAGGGGCCTCCTTAGCGGTGGTGCCGATGGTTCTTGATGGCTTCAAAATGTGACAAGTTAAAACTGGTTGTAAAGCAGACAAAACTTCTGGGGAAAAATTTAATGAGAAAACAAAAACACAGTTTCAAGGAAGAAATTTTGAATGGTTCTTTCAGCAAGTAGCCCTAGTATATAAACTAGGAGCTTCAGCGGGCGGCATTCATTCTGTTCACTTGAAATCTTTCTGAAATCTGATATTGAAGTTTCTTCCTTCCCTTGATTTTTTTTCTTTCTTCTATTTTCTCACACTAATTTGAAGGTTTTTCAGTTCAGGAATTATTAGGCTAGCAGGATTGGACTTTGTCTTGCTTCCACAGTAGATATGAATATCTCACACAGTTACTACTGTTTGGTAATTTTCTGGGTCTACATTTCCAGTCAGATTTTTCTTGAATGCCAATCTCATGGATTCTGCTCTTTACAGAGTCTCACCGTATCTAAATATAAGGAACTCAAACTCAACACAAGAAATCATAACCCAGAACAAATGTTTGTTTTGTTGTTAGTGTGTTTGTTTGCTTTTATAAACTGGTTGTTTCAGGTAAGAACAGATTTGATGCAAAAAGATCAGGGATGAAATTTATGCCATTAGGACCTAATGCACAGAGACCAGGGAGATGCAGAATAGTTTACAATCCATCAGACAGTCTCCCAGAAGACAAGTTAAATCAAGTCTCTCAGCGGAAGTAGGGCTAAGGTGTCAGGAGCAATTGTCATGTGCTAGCGTGGGACATGACACAATTACAACTTGTAGCAATTGATAATTCCTAAGTCTACCCACCTGAGAAATGGTTCTCTGTGGAGGAACACTGCCAGGCAGAGCCTTCAGGTCTACTGACTCTGAAAACTGTTGGTTTAATCTGTAATTTCAAATGTGTAACAGCAATATGGTAATCTCCCAATTACCATGAATTTTTATGTAATATGTAGATGTAATCTCATTATTCCATCCCAATCTATGGGTACATATATTTGTAAATGATCAGGAAGATGACTTCTTTATATTCTATATTCTCCACAATATGCTGATAAACTCAGAAGCTTGTTCTCTATCATTGAACCTAGTGACAGAGCAAGTTGGCCAGACGTGTCCTTCCGAACAGATCACAAAAGGAACTTTCACAGATTTTACTTACAAAATTACAGGTGTCTGGTTGTAGGATCTAAGCCCTTCAGAGAATTTGCTGTGAACTAGGGCAATATTGCAGATGTCTGGTCTTATTATATCATAGTCCTTGAGGTAATCAGTAGCACCTATGTTTCCCTAAACTTCCCTCACCATCAGCTCCCTGCTCTGACTCAAAATAGCAATTAACATTTTGTACTAGTTTTTGGTGCAAGATTTTAGATTCAGTAGACTAACTGCTTTTGTTTAGGACCTGACATTCAGGGGATCAAAAAGGCTATTAACTGCCTAACCATGTCTCGATATTATTAATCACACTTAAGAATGTAGAATGTACATATTCTTTGCTTTTTTCTTAGATCTCTCAATGGTTTAGCATCTTCCATTTGTAATCTATAGTGGTCCCTTTAAGAGGTAGCTGGAACCCTCACAACTGCAGCTGTGGTAGACCACAAATTAGCTGATAAGTTTTGCTACATATTTTCAAAGAATACCTGTGTCCCTGAGAATTTGCCTTGTAGTTTTTTATTGCTAACAAGTCGCTAATGAATGGATATATATATGGAAATTTATAGTGACAGAAAAAAATGTAGGAGAAATAAGGATGAAGAAGAATAAAGAATGAGAGAGTAAGGAATTTAGGAGGATAAACAATTAAGAAGGAAAATAGAGTTGCAACAGAGAATTAGAGCTAAGGAATTATAGACAATTAGGACAAGAGACTTAGAATTATAGAAGAAATAAAGAAAATGACCCTCAGGTTGAGTGAGTGAAATCATCATAGAGATTTTTCATTGTCTCCCCTCCTGAGAAGCATGTTTCTTTTGGAACCCAGGGCAGGGGCTGGAAGCTGGTCTCTTTACACTAAGGTTGAGAAATCTTGCTTACGATCTATTTAGCATATTCCCATTTTGCTTGGAGATACCATGAATTAGTACATATCACATAAGCTAGGAATCATTTTTAAACAATAATTTAGAGGCAGGCAGGAATTCTTTTTTCCTTCTTTGTATTTCTTCTTTGTGTTTTTCACATCATGCATCTCCCTCCCATTCATTTCCGTGTCCCTTCATATGCAAACTTTTTCCTTCCAACCTCCCTCCTAAAGCATAATAAATAAACTACAAAGAAAAAAGGAAAAAAAAAATCAATCTTGTCATGGTACCTGTAGTGTCACACAGTGAGATCCGCAGTAAACCCTATATCCATATCTTTACTTGTGAGTGTTCATTGCAAAGAGTCATTTGTGTGGTTCAAGGACTCTGGTTTCAGCTACACTATTGATGCTGGGCCCTCACTGGAACCCCACTGGAACTCCTCTTGGTTATCCTGTTGTAGCTTCTTCTTCTTCTTCTTCTTCTTCTTCTTCTTCTTCTTCTTCTTCTTCTTCTTCTTCTTCTTCTTCTTCATCTTGTCATGGTACCTGTAGTGTCACACAGTGAG
>NC_022031.1:23739375-23744957 GCF_000317375.1 Microtus ochrogaster | reverse complement strand
GAAATCCTGCTGCTTTGGGTTTGCAGGACAAATCCCTTCATGTAATGTGTTCTGGTAGATCACAGGTAGGGTGAAAGGTGGATATTGTGGGATAATGCATAACCGTTTTTCTGGTCTGGGTAGTTGCAGGGTTGGTCAGCCTGTATGCTCTCCCTTTCACTCACCACCACCAGAGTGAGCACTCCTGTATTTACCTGGTGAGTTCATCCCTTGCATCAGTGAGCAAAGGAGGGACTACTCCTTTCCAGGTCCTCAGGGCCAGCTCTACTGTGTTGGCAAGGTGTGACTTAGGGGCCACTGTCCCGAGTGAAGCAGGTGATGAGGGGCAAGGCTATCTCTCTAGCTCTTTTGACCTCAAGGCCTGCTCTCCCTACTATGCAGGGTCTTGCCAGGCAGGGGCAGCCCTCCGATCATTCTGTCCTCAGGGCCAGCTTTTCCAACTTGCAAGCAGGCACTCTTCTTGGAGCACCAATACTGTCTTTTACTACAATACTAGTCTTTTACTGTCTTTTAATTCATTTTTCAGAATATAGGATATTAATTATTAAATGGAGGTAATGTTAATCTATTCCTTATAAAATAGTTGTGACAAACAGATTAGATAATGTAGGTTAGGTGTTTAGAATGGTGTCTGGCCCCTAATAAAGTGTCTATGAATATCATTGGTATTTGTAATATTGCATTGATTTTTCCTGACTGATTTATTTTTTGTTTTTTTTTTCTATTTTTTTATTGAACGTAAATGCCTTCATACAGTATATTCTGATTACAGTTGCCTGTACCCCAACTCCTCCAAGGTCCTCCTGACCTCCTTCCCAACTGAATCCACACCCTTTCTCTCTCTTGTTAGATAATAAACAAACATTTAGAGAATAATAGTAAGATAAAATAAAGACAGACAAATCAGAGTAGGACAAAACAAACAAACAAACAAAAAATAGTCAAAGAAACACAAGAAACAGATATAGATGCATATCTTCACAATTCACGCTGTATTCAGAAGACTTTCCGTAAGTTACACAGCTTCCTAACATATTGGTCTTACCTTGCTTGCATTTTTCTCTTATGCATTTAGCACCTGCTACTTATTCTAAGGAACAATATTAATTCCATTACTACCCAATTTAAAAATCTTTAAATGGTCTCTATTCAAAATAAAAAGATTTCAGTCCCTGACATGCCATAGCAAAAGAAAGATTTATCTGCAGACATTATCATTCTAGCTTGCCCACACTCCTTATTCCAAAATTACAAAGCTATAAATTCCTAACTGGATCATGTTTAAATTTTCTTAGAATTTTGGAATAAATGCTGAAGATGTAATGGACATCATTCAAATCAAATGAAGTCAACCCTGCTTTATATCTACTTTAAATAGAGACAAATGAAAGATGAGCTTTAATTTTAATGAACTTAATGTCTTAAACTTTTCTAATCAGTTGATTAACTTCTATTAGTTTTGAAAATAATTTATTTTCCTAGACTTATTTTGTAAAAGATTTTGTTTATATTGTTGTGGTTTACTTCTGTATTTATAATGTGGAGTGTGTAACATGACCTTCTCGGATGAGAATTGTGGAGGCAGATGACTGAAGTCCTGCAGAAAGATGGCTGGAGAGCCAGGAGATCATGTCCAGTTATTAATACCCTGGGATGGGCTCAAAGTGTGCTCTGTATTTTGCTACACAAAGTACGAATTTCTTTTTTGACTAGAACTATAAGTTCAGTTATTTTCCTGTAGATCAAATCTCTCTACCCATCTTTTTTGGTCATTTTTACTTCTGTGAATGAAAATTGTAAGGTACCTGAAATAGTTTCATATATTTTACAGAATGTATTGTATAATAAAAATAGAAAAATCGTCCTTAATTTTTCAACTTGAAAATTACCAAATTACCTGGAGATGTAGGCCCTTGCTAATGTCAACACCTAGACAAAATCCACAAAGTTGGTAAATATGAAGTGCAGCCAAGGATCTAATGCCAAGCTATGTGTTTGTAGTGAGAGAAATGACCAAATTGAGATTTCTGTAACGAATGGCTGTTTTCTTGGTTGTAAAAGTCTGTCAGCAAGAGTTTGCATTTTAACTTTGTAGCACTTAATTTATTTAGTAATAAAACTGTAGATTGAAATAAAAATACATTTAGAAAATACATTCGACCAAAATTTAATCTGTCTTAAAGTTGTTGTAAACTCTTTTAAATGTTTTCCTGATGATGCCACATAAAATTTCAAAAGCAAAAATGATGATATAAAGAATAACAATCCATTTTTAAACTTAATCCAGCTTTTAAGAGCATCACATAAAATCAGAGGGCATTAGGAATTTTGCACCCCCATAATCTAGATCATTTAATAGAAAATTAATTTAACTTAAAACTTACCCTAGGCATGTCTAGTATTTAAAGCACACAAGCAATAATGGCTGTGTCTAAGTCAATACTTGGTGTAAAACATAGCTCAAATAATGGAGCATCACACATGCTGTCCTTACTTTTTCTTATGTAGTGTGCAGTATAAATTAAGCTGATATCACCATTAAGTCATGATTTTAAAAAGTGTCAATGAAAATGATCTTACTAATACTATTAACATCACTTTGTGTTTCCTTTAATTAACTTGAAAGAACTTTCTTTAATAGCTGAAACACTTAAAGAAAAGTCAAATTTTTCCTTTAGCCAGACCGCAAAAGTCAAATCTAGCTTTGACATTGAAAATTCAAATTATTTAGTCTGAGATGTAGAGAAACTGTATACCAATCTTTCAGTAGCTTAAAAGTGATGCAGTATCTAACCTTTAGTCGTCCTTAGAGACTACCAGAGATGTGAAGGTAATACAAGCATATAACATATCACATGCAGTGTTGGGCTGACTTCCACATTTTACCTTATCATATCTTCGAGGTAAAATCTATGTTTCTTATAGCCATCACCAACTGTGTTGGTATTCTTACTCAACACTCAGCTCACGTGATATGTACTTAGATCATTAAACTGAAGGACCTATACCATCATGATTTTTAATGAAGCATGTTTAAATTATGCTAATTCACAAAGCACTAGAATCAAATCAAGTGATCAAAGTTTCTATGATTGCTATCATGTGTTCCTCACCCCCCTCTGCCACCCTCACAATTGGCTGCATCTAGAAGTCCTTCTCAAGAATGCAGTTGGAAATGGATATTAATCAATGACGAACATTAGAAAAAAATTATGATGAGCATAATTCAATCTATGTGATTCCTCTATAGGAGACTCAGTGTGGCTACGAAGGTAATATTGTTCTACCAGATGCTTGCCTAACACCACCTACAATCAATACTACATTCTTCCTTGACAGAAAGCTGAATTTTTATCTGTTAAATGTGAGCTTGGGGCACTGATGTGTCTGAAGTGGTTTAAATCTCAAATGTGATGTGCTGAAAAGAGAGTTGATTGACATCTTTGTTTATTGAAAAGTATTACATGAACAACAAAACACAGCCAAGGCAGAACACTCCATTGCAAAATGCAGCTGTGTTATTTTTCAATCCTGTGTGCCTGGCCCCTTTGAAACTTGTCTGATGTAATAAAGCCAGAGGATATAAAACAAACAAGAACATTCTTGATTCAGCACTCAAAAATGTAGACAAGGATGACATTTTTTTTGGCTTGCAGTAAAATCTTGCCCACAATACTCTCCCTGCTTTGATTTTCTATTCTATTTATTCTGCAGAACTGTTGCATTTTAAAAATGTCCTCTTATGTTTATTAAAATGAATATAAATTCAGAATTATTTAATAAGAAAACAAATTGGAGAGGGTTAAATATTTTTATGTATCCTCTATAAATGAGAAAAAGACATTAATGACACTAATCTTAAAGCACTAAACATGCAGAATAAGAAATGAAGTTCCCTTTAAATTTTATGTTAGAATAATTATCCCCCTCAACGTTATTTGCCCATGTTTTATTAAAGCTTTATTATGTCAAGGTAAATAGAGGTTAATGCCGCTGTTGCTTCTTCCAATGAAGTATTATCTTTAATCTTGCTTTAATAAAATAGTGGTAAATTGCACAGTAGGGGTAATCACCAAGGGCTAATTTAGAGAGTTGTAAAATCCTTTACCAACTACATACTGTAGTTAAAAATAGAAGTAGTTTTAAGAAAACACAAATTGCTTTGTAACACAGAGGACGTTAGAACACTGATATTCATGAATTTAATTATTTGCTTAATTAAGTGGATGATATTGGGTACCTACTAAGTGCATGGCAGCATTTAGGCTATGCCAAAGGTATGGAAATATAAATAAGTCCTTTCTCATTCAAGAGCTCTGTCTAATTACTTGGACAAATACTTAAAATTAAACAACAATAGCCTATTGTACAGAAACAACTCTGCTGAGATGTTTAGAAAAATTCACTTCAGGAAGACACTTCAGGTTTCTTCCTTCTAAAAACATTTTTGTTTGTTTTCTACCTTTGTATAAGCTTTGTAAAGTTTATATTATATAAAGTTCATAGTATGGGATATGAAGTCATACAAGTTGTTTCCACATATACAAGATCTGTGAAATTTAAGCCAGACCAAATCTTGGAATGGAGAGGAGAGGAGAACATGAAATATCACTCCTAACGGAGATGCTAATGGCAACTGATAGCTGTTCATATAGGAAACGTGGGTTTTATTTAAGAGTATAGGCCCTATTAAGTCACCCACATTTCAGAGCTAGATCACACATCCAAGAATATATGGGCAGTATAACTTAGACTTGCTGGCTTAAAGAAATAAAAAGAGGATATATGGTGATTCTTGTAGGAGTTGAGGGAGAAAAAGAATATAATCAAAAATATTGTGTGTAATTTTCAAAGAACTAATAAAAATATAAAAGAAAGTGTTTATCTGGCTTAGACTTGAGCAGATCTTGTACGGGCTGTTAAAATCACTTTAAGTGCATGTTTGAAGCTGCCTTGCTGGTCAAGAAGTAGTCACCAACTGCTTCCAGATCTTACACTTTTCCTTTCCCTTCTTTCACAATGATCCCTGAGCCTTGAGAAGAGGATATATATATATACATATATATATACATATATATATACATATATACACATACATATATGTATGTGTGTATATATGTGTGTATTATATATATTATATATATTCCATTTAGGGCTGAGAATTCTGTAATCCTTCATTTTCTGCACTGTGATCAGCTCTGGGTTTCTGTATTCATCACTATATATACTGCAAATAGATACTTTTCAGATAAGGACTGAGAGATGTGTAGATCAATGGGAATAATGATAACCTATTAGGAGATGGTTTAATACAATATACATTTAGCAGCATAAAAGTAGTCATTTCTCTTCCAGAACTAATGGCATGTCTAGCCTTAGATTCCTGGTTCATTATTGGTATCAAGTATGGGTATCATCCTGGGGATCAAAACTTAAAACTTAAAGCAGCATGCATTTGGATACTCCATGATTTTATTGCCACTATTGTACCAGTAGACCTGTCTGGCCAGTTTAGTCAGTTATTAAGCATGCAATCATGAGATGTTCAATTCTGCCTTCAGCAGTAGAGATAGTGGTTTCTT
>NC_022031.1:23730876-23739267 GCF_000317375.1 Microtus ochrogaster | reverse complement strand
TCTTCCTCTTCTTCTTCTTCTTCTTCTTCTTCTTCTTCTTCTTCTTCTTCTTCTTCTTCTTCTTTTCCTGGATAGATAGAGGCAGTTTTCTCTAAGAATGTAGTCCCTGCGAAGTCAACCATGCTCCAGTCAAAGACCACATATCAATAACAGTTGGGTAATAAAACTTGGTCTGAAGGCAAGAAAAACAAATGAACAAACATACAAAAATCCCACAAACTTGGGAAGGTGGATCCAAAAAATAGATAGGGGAGGTATAATATAAATATAAAATAAATATACTGTATGAAGCTCTCAGAGAGCTAATAAAAAGGGAGTAAAAGGAAATAGAAATCCTAATTCTTCCATTCTTCATTCTGTATGTCATCTTACATTATTTGAATTTCATTGCAGAAGCAAGAGTTGTATAAAGCAGCTAGAAGATAGAAACCCAGGAACGACATATAGTCTTAAAAAACGCAGATTTGTTGGACATTGAGAAGTTATAGAACCGGAAATGGTTGGGACAAAGAAGACCAGAACAGAGGATTAGTAATAGGCACACAGCCAAGATGTCCTGGGGACAGAAAGCTTAAACTGCTTAAATCTCTGACTTGATAGCGAAGACCCATCAGAACTGGGAGTTGAGGAACTCCCAGTCACCACTCTGATTCAAAAGCTCTAACATAATTTGTTTCCTTCATCACACTGGAAAAAACATTCTAGTAACTTATCAATTAGTTTTAATTAGCATGCATTTTTACATAGTAGAGTGGCTTTTTAAGTGTTCGTTAAGATCTTTGTCTCATAAACCTAAATTACCAAAGAAACAAACATTCTAAACATTGCTCTGTCTTTCAATTGTTTGTTTTCCTCCATCTTGTCCCATAGCAGCAATTCTGGATCAGAAGTAGTATTCCATGTCACCAGCTCTGAGGCTACTTAAAGGTAGAACCCACATGATGAAAACTAAATAACTCCTGGCTATAGGTTGCCCTTCTGCAGCTAAAGAAAGATGTCATCATTATTTGGGCATGGCATTCTGGGTAGTCCTTCTCAAAGGGAAGGATTTAATAGGTTATACAGAGACTAAGCATTTTCTCGTGGAACTGTTGAGGAATGAACACAAAAGGATAAGAAATCAAATGTAAATGATGTTCTCTTTTAATTTTCCTGTGCGTTGTATCCTAAAGCAAACAACCTTACACTAGATGACAAGCCCTTTTCTTCTGTCTCTCATAAGCCTCTGACAGTAAGGCGCATATATTGCTCTTAGTGAAGAGCTGCAGCTGTTATTAAAATGGAAATATTCTAAGTCAGAAGTCTGTGAGAGTCTGTTCTGGAGACACATTAATGTATTTGAGAGGATATTCAAGCTCAACATAGAGGGGAAATTGTTTTAATGGCAAGATATAAAGCTGTTTAACAGAATTATACCTGGGACCCTTGTGTTAGGGTTAGTATTACTCAGAATAAAGCTAGGTGGCAGTCTGATAGCTTTTACACTCTTACATAATTTTATTACTTCAGGTTTTGGTGTTTTAAAGTAAAAAATTTTGTTCAGTGAGTGTATTGTAGAATCAGATGACAGTATCTTTTATATTGCATTTGTGACATAGCATTTCTTACTCTTTTTTGTTGGTGTTGTTGTTTAGTTTATCGAGATAGGGTTTCTCTGTAGCTTTAGAGCCTGTCCTAGAACTAGTTCTTGTATACCTGGCTGGCCTTGAACTCGCAGAAATCCACCGGTCTTTGTCTCCTGACTGCTGAGATGAAAGATGTGTGCCACCACCACCCAACATGTCTTACTCTTTTAATCAATGTGTAAAAGAAATATTCTGTAACATAAGTCATTAGCATGTCTTTCTTAGATATTAAAGGCGGCCCAGCATTCCACAAAAAAGAATTGACATCCTCTAAGTAGGTTAAGGGAAGGTATAATGAAAAACAAATTATCTGTAAGGAAGATTGCATATTTCTTAGCATGGAACAATCTGGCCTCATTCCTCTATAAAATATGGAATATATCCAGTAAACAGATTTTCTCAAAAAGGAATACAAGTATACGTGAGCAGGTCAATGGTATGGAGATGGTAAGCTTAAAACCTAAATGTACTTCTCAGATTTTAGTTATTCTTATTTTTCAAGTTTAACCAGGAAACAGGAAGAAGTTTTGAGACCTACTTTAGATGGCATCCCCAATAAAATATTCTGGTGCATGCCTAAAAGACAAAATAATAGAAAATATGGATAGCCTGTAGTCTTGGCAGAGAATATTAAATGGAATTAACACAGAAGTATCTATTATGTTTACAATTGATATTGGAACCTGAAATTCACATTGTAGTGTAAGATTTAAATCATGAGTTACAAACAAGGACAAAATATTTTAGAAATGAAAGGTAAGACTTCCAAAAAGACACACTTAGAAGGGTATATTGTATGATATACTGCAACTTTCAATGTCACTTCAATGTATGAATATGTGATAGAGTGGGAGAATTGTCTGTATTATGTCAATCATATTTTAAATAAACACTGATTGACTGATAGCCATGCAGCAGGAAGTATAGGTGGGAAAATCAGCCAGGAAGTAGAGGTAGGGCAATGAGAACAGGAGTATTCTGGGAAGAAGGAAGCACTTTCTACATCCTGCCCAGACCACAGAAGAAGCAGGATGTGATCTGCCCCACTGAAAAAGGTACTGAGCCATGTGGCTAACACAGATAAAAATAATGGGTTAATATAAGTTATAAGAGCTAATTTAAAGCCTGAGCTAATGGGCCAATCAATTTATAATCTTACAGAGACCACTGTGTGATTTTCTTTGGGGCTTAACAGCTGTGGGAACTGAGCAGGACAGAAACCCCAACGAGCAGCCCCACATGTTACAATATATAATTTACATAAGGTTCACTTTGAACATTGTACACCTGTATTTTGATAATTTATAAGGACCTATCACTGTTGTTAAAACCTGAAAAAACAACTTAAAAGAAATATTTTTGTTCATAGATATGCAAATTTCAGCTAAAGGTAGGTTATTCTTCATTTGGCCTGAGATGGGCTGAATATAAAAGCAAGGGAAGAGTGTGTCAAACATTTGTTATTTTGGAAAATCAGAGAGAATCAGCAGAAAGGGCAGGACACGAGTTATAACCTTAAAGTAACACCTCTAGAGATTCATGTCATTCAACAGACCCCACTATTTAACTTTTACATCACACCCCCAATGATGTCCTCAATCAGGAATCCTATAATTGATTAATCCAATAATTGATTAATCAATGCAAAAGTCAGAACTTCAATGATCAGTTTTCCCTCAATGGATTAAGATTCAACATATGCTCTTCTGGGAGACTTCCTGATGCATACCTCAAGGACATAAATCCACTGTGCAGTATTATGCAGATTAGCTTCACTAAACTATCCCATTTTACTAAAATTCCTCTATGTTCTCTGTAGCCATTCCTCCCTCCCCCAACTCCTGGCAACTGCCGATCTGTTTGCTGTGTCAGAATCACAGACTTAAATGCTATGCAGGCTTTCCAGATTGGCATCTCTCACTTAACCATAGACACATTCTTCTCCATGTGTTTTCATGGTTTAATAAATCATTTTATGTTAGTTGTTAATACGTTTCCATTATCTGGGTATACTATATTTTATTTATCTATAGATGGCTATTTTTGTTTTACTCCAAGTTTTGGCATTCGGGATCAAGCTGATATCTGCATGTTTTGTGTGGTAGATTTGCGTTTTCAACTTCTTTGAGTAAATGCAAAGGAATGTCATTGCTGGACCATATGTTAAGCGTGAGTTTAATTATGTATAGACTGCCAAGCATTTTATTCACAGTGACTACTAGTCTGTATTCAACCAATGAATAAACTTACTGGTTGTCACTCTCACTAGCTTTTGGTGTGCTATGTGTTCTGGATCTAGTTGTTCTTGTGGATGGCTATGACATTTTGTAATAATTTGAATTCACATTTATCTAGTAACATGACAGAGAACACTTTTTCTGTTTATTTACCATTTGTATATCAGTGGTCTAAGTGTGCTGAGAAAGTATTTTTAGATAAAATTAACATTCATATGGGCAAAACAGATTTCCTTCTCTTATATAGCTTGGCTGGCCTCTCAAACAACCAATTGAAAGCCTTGAGATTAAAAGAAAAGTTGGCAAGAGGTAGGGAAGATAACTGGCTCTAGAGATAGCTCTGTGGGTAATTGCCTGCAGTGTAAGCCTGAAGACCTGAGTTTGCACCCACAATCCCTACCTCAAAAGTCAGCAGTGCATCTCATGTTTATAAAGTCAGAGTTGAGGTAGAGATAAATGGATCGCTGGGGTGGATGTCTAGCTTGTCTAGCTTAAACAGCGGGCTCAAGGTTCAGTGAGAGACCTTGTCTAAAAAATATAAAAATACTAAGGTAGAGATGAGATAGGGAAAAACACTGACATTCTCTGACCTCCATATGCACACTGTAAAGGCTGAGACAGACAGATGTTTGGATATCATTGTCTTGTCAGCCTAGCTTAATCAACAAATCCCAGGCCCTGGTGAGAGATGCTGTCTCCTAAAAGACAAACATCATTATGTTTTCTCCCATTTGCTGTTTCTAGATGTTATGCCATTGCATAACAAAATGTAGGCTGTGTGTAATGGAAGTAGAAATGGAGCTGTTTAGGGGAACCAAGGTGACAAATAGGAGAGAAAAGAGTATGAGTATAACAGGAAATATGTTCAGTGTATAATACAGGTGTATATGAAAAAATAAATATAATTAAAAGAAAGGCTTAAAAACACCCAAGATGAATTGTAGGCAGGTGCTGATCATTCATTTCCTGGCTACCCAGACCTGAAATAATCACACAAAACTATATTTATTGCAATACTGTTTGACCAATAACTTAAGCTTATTTCTAGCTAGCTTTTACATCTTATTAATCTGTGTATTGATGGCCATGTGGATATGGCCTAAAGGTAAGGTTCTGTCTGTGTCCAGTGTCTGTCTCCTGCAGTGGCTACATGGCTTCTCTTTGATTGATCCTACTTTCTCCTCCTCTATCTGCTTGGAATTCCTGCCTTTCTCTATTCTGCACTGCAATAGCAGCTTCTTTATTAACCAATGGTATTTATAGTTATAGAGGAGCATCTCACATCACCTCCCCTTTTCTGTCTAATTAAAAAGAAATGTTCTGTTAACTTTAATATAACAATATTGCATACAACAAAATAATTATAAAGCAAGACTTATAGCTACAATATTCATATCTATTTTATCTTTTATCATAACTGTGACAAACTATAATTATAATTATCTATTCTTCAACACCCTCAAAGATCCCAGGAGGGTATAATATTACCTAACTTAACAGGAAGTGCATTGTAAGCAACTTCCAAAACTCTAGAATTGACAGAAACATCTCTCTACCTGGACAGTCACCCAAAGTTATTCTGTACCGTTGGGGCATCCATATTTAGCCTACAGGCCCATAGTGTCTGGCAGACTTTGCCATGAAGCAAGAAATTTGAAGATCTCTTATCTATTGTATTGGCAAAGTTCATCAGTTGCTTTCTTCTGTGTTCTGGAAAATGTCCAGAATTTCTGTAATGAAACATGAACACTAAAGGACTGTCTCACCTTTACGCAAGTTCAGCAGTCATTTTTCTATGGATTCTGCATGTCCAATTCATTCAGCATAACATCAAGAAGTCTAGGCAAGAGCTGTTTCTTGCCCAAATAGCTGAAAACTTCATGCAGAGCCTCTTCAATGCCCATCTTCCTCTTGAAGTTATCGGAGGTGCCACCAGCAGATGTGTCTCATTGTCATGAAAAGTCCTAAGTTCTTAAACATTTTAAATGCCATATTCTGTTAGTCTTTGAAAGGGTTGAAGAATAACTATTCATCTGAAATATATCTCTGTACATCTAGAAAACCTAAATAACATGACTACACACTTGACTATTATAGATGACTATCTATTAACCTATATTTCTTAATTACATATTACATTTTTAAATGAGCTGCACAAACACAATGCCTTAATCAAGAGCAGAAATATACTTATAACAGAATTGACCTTAAATTTGTATCAGTAAACTGAGATCCATACAAATGCAAAATACTCATCATTTTAAGTGAGATAATCCGGACCCAGAAAGATAATTTTCATATGTACTCACTCGTAATTGGTTTTTAAATATAAAGCAACAAAAACAAGCCTACAAATCACAATCCCAGAGATGCTAGAAAACAATGAGGACTCTAAGAGAGAAATACATGGATTTAATTTACATGGAGGGTAGAAAAAGTCAAGATCTCCTGAGTAAATTGGGAACATAGGGACCTTGAAGGGGAGGAAAAAGGCAAAGAGGAGAGGAGAGAAAATGTAGAGCTTAATAAAAATATATTTAAAAAAATTCATATCAATAAACCAAGATCCACACAAGTGCAAAATACTCATCTCTATTTCATATCCCCATTTAAATGTAAACAAACATTTATAAACAATCATTTAAGAAATTTGGGCATAGTTCTCTCTAAACTGCTTCCTGCTTTTTTGTTGGGCTAAGTAATTTTGGCATTCATGGAGACCTTGCAGGAGCTCTTGGTTGATCAAACCATATTAGTCTGGAAGGAATCCACAGGTACTCATCTTCTGTGGAAAACAAAGCAGAACCTGTTTTCCAAAGCAACATAACTTGATACCCAAATTTTGAAGTCAAGATACCTTTAAAGTGTAGATGTTGGTTTAACTTAGCCTGTACAATGAAATGTCTCTCTGTACTTAGTTCATTCACAGTCAAAAATTTCAAAGAAAACACAATAATATACATAGTCTAGGCTCTCTGTGTATATTACATCTTATTGTGGCTTATTTTCTTTATTCATTTAATCTAAGGCTGTCTTACTCTGTCTCTTTAAAGATTTTGCTTTTATTTTTTAAAGCAATATACTTTTTTTATAACTCTCTATGCTCTTTTCTTCTATCTTCCAATCACACATACATTTATCCAACATTGTGATGCATTCAGAACTTTTTCATCTTAATCTGTCTTTATTGCATATCTGTAATTATTTTCTGACCAGGAGTGCTTTATTTTATAAATACTAAGTGGGCGGCGCTAGGGCCAACTCTACCACCTTGTCTGTTGGCTGCACTCAGTCCAAAATGGCAGAGGTATGTTTGCTGCCTCTGAGAGCCATGCACTCAGCCCCAGATCCAGGGTAGCCGGGGGTCTATGTCACCATTAAGCAACTAGTAGCATGCTTGGCCTCCTGAAAGAGTCAGAGTTCATGCTCGCAGCATGAACCAGGAAGCCAATGTTTCTTATAGCTGAGTCAGTAAGCCTTCTGTAAAAGGAACCATGGCAGCCCTGCTCACCGCCAGCAAACAGAGCTTATTTGGAAAAAAAATATGCTATTACCTGGCTCTCGTTTTTGCAAGTCTAGAAGCCTTTTGTTTTTTTTTAAGCTTTCTTGGAATTTACGTGGAAATTCTTGCCCCACACTGGTGCACCATTTTGTAAGTGGAGACCGCTTGTTCATTACTATCTCTTCCTTCCACTTACATACCAACACGGACTCTGTCCTCTTTTCATGGGCTCTATTTTGCAGCTCCCACTTCCACCCTTGTCCCTCTCCCTCCACCTTTTGGGATATCTTTCATTTTCACCCTTTAAATCATCCGCATTCAGCCCCCTAAGGATTATTACTCAGAAGTTACCCTAGGATCATATGAGAGCAAGCCACAATCCACAGAAGCTGACCAAGTCAAAGCTTCTCAATTGGCACGGATAACAACTGGGCCCATTCTGAACCTTTACATCCTGGGGACAGAACTTAACTACCCTCCTATCTCCATCATTCACCTTCCATAGGAAGTAATCAGTGAGAGAATTAATCCCGACCTTTTAGCTGTACTCTGGATCTGGAATGACCTAAAAGCCTCAGGTGGATTGAGAAGCTCTAGATAGAAATTTGACTCAACTGACAAAAGAGATCCACATACCAAAGCTGCTGCTATCAGTACTGACAGAGTGCAGGGGAACTGATCTACAGATGGAATTTTCTGTCTCCAATGTTTCTCCCTTTCTGTCCTATAAACCTTCAAGGCCACAAAACCTTTGTGCACAATTCCACTTACATGAGGAGACTACACTCATTTTCCTAAATAAATAATAATTCTGCTTCTGGAAACAAAACGAAACATAACCCACAAAAACAATAACAAAAAATGAAAATAAAAATCCTTACTCTAGGGGGCTGGAGAGATGGCTCAGCAATTGAGAACACTGACTGTTTTTCCAGAGGTCCTAAGTTCAATTCCCAGCAACCACATGGTGGCTCACAACCATCTGTAATGATATCTGGCGCCCTCCTCTGGCGTGCAGGCATACATT
>NC_022031.1:23699380-23730601 GCF_000317375.1 Microtus ochrogaster | reverse complement strand
ACTATGTGTGGTCAGGAACAAGTCCCTCTCCCCTTCATTAAGACTGAGCATGGCATCCCACCATAGTGAAGGGGCTCCAACAAGCTAACTCATGTATCAGTATTTTTGAGACTATATATAATTACATCACTTATTTCTTCCCTTTTCTTTCTCCAAATCTGCTCATTTACTCCTCCTTGTTCTCTCTCATGAAATTGGTCTCTTTTTTTCATTAATTGCTATTATATGTATATGTATACATACATTTGTGCTCCTAAATATAATTTAGGATACAATAGAATATTAGACAAATATTCAGAATTTAATTAAAGATTATGCTGTTTTAATGGAGTGTGATTATAAGTTCTTCTCCAAGATCCATAACTTCACTAGTCCTATTTAATTGGCTTTATTTCTAGTACCAGGCATTATTTCCTTCTTCTTGCATGGGCCTTAAGTCCATTTAGGGAGCTGCTGGTTGCTGCTAACACATTCATGTCACTACTATACCCTTATTGTTATTCTGTCATTCTGGTCATTATTGTGGTTCATAGGCATCGTAGAGTAGGACTGTTGGTTGCTTTCTTCTTGTGGAGGCTTTCACTGCGCCTGCATATATTATGGAAGATAGAAGTCCGTGAAAAAGGGTTCGTGGGCCTAAAACTCAAGTACATGATGTCTTCAACAATATCGATTTATTTCTGCCTCTGGGGGTCAATTAAAGACAGTAACAATAGCCTGTAATGTTTGCATCATCTCATTGGACAACTCTGACCAACAATTCAAAGAGGGATTCTCATGCCTGGTGTTAGGTGGTCTTTGGCTTTTGATGAGTCCTGGAATAATGAAGGAGTCTTGCCAGTGAAACAAGAAAGTATCATTTACATTATATATGTATATTTGTAGATGCAAGTTACTGTCCTGCCTGGTCACACAGTTGTTCAGTCCCAAAGAAATACACAGAAGATTACGTTAATTATAAACTGCTTGGCCTATTATCCTAGGCTTATTATTAACTAGCTCTAACAACTTAAATTAACACATAATTCTTATCTATGTTTTGCCACACGGCTTAGTACCTTTTCTCAGTGAAGCTTTCTCATCTTGCTTCCTCTACATCTGACTGGTGACTGTGTCTCTGCCTTTCTTCTTCACAAAATTCTCCTAGTCTTGTTGTGCCTGGATAGTGGCCAACCAACATTTTATTAAACTAATACAAGTGACAAATCTTTACAGTGTGCAAGAGAATTCTTCCACATCATTGCCTGGCTAGCTCAGTCGGTAGAACATGAGACTCTTGATCTCAGGGTCATGGGTTAGAGTCCCACGTTGTATGCCAAATGTAGCACAATTAATAAAAAACAGATACTGGGGTTTAACCTGAAGACCAGAAAAGCAGAGCAGGCAGCCACTGGCTCTTACCTCTACCTCATTCTAAAGTAGTTATCCTGCCTCCAGGAATGTCAGAATGAGACTGTGTGTGAGAGCTGTCTCCTCCCATCTTATATTCCTCTCTAGGGCTGGGATTAAAGGCGTGTGTCACTAATGCCTGGTTTCTATGGCAAAACTAGTATGTCTACTTGGTTTAAAGGTATGTGTCACTACTGCTTGGTCTATAAGGCTGACCAGGACAGCTTTTTTACTCTCTGATCTCCAGGTAAGCTTTATTTATTAAAATATAAATGGATATCACTAGCATATTTATATGTAAACTTGCATGCATCATAATAATTGTAGTAGATAATTAATGTATGAATACTTATGACTCTTTAGATATCTTATCTATTATTTAATCCTCTCTCCTCCTTTTGTATTTCTCTTCTCCCTCTCACTATTTAGAGCTTCCCCCATTCTTTTCAGTCATATGCTTTCTTCTATTATTTTTACTTATAATTTAATTTATAATTATAAAGTAATTAATAAATTTATATTTAAGATATGGATTGACTCATGTATTTTAAACAGTTTACAATTAAACATAATGAAGAACCAATATTTTTTTTCTGTTATTACTTCAGACCACAGACATGGTTACAGTGAGTACCAGGAATGTAGTTCCCACTCAGATTCACTCTCTTTTCTTAGGAGGCTAATTTGGAGAGAGATCATCAAGGACTGGAGGACTATTATTCCTCTACAGTCTGTGGAGCCATCCTTAGTTCCATTGTAGTATAATATTATCCTTCTGTTTCTGTTTCTTCCTAACTTCTATCTGCCATTTTTCTTGCTCTCAACACTTTAAGCCAGAAGACCACTGGGCTCAAAGTATGGTTTCTGTCTTAAACACATGAAACTTTAGTTCTGACTTCCATTGATATTTCCTTGCTGCCCTTGTCAAGATGAATATTTTATTTTGAAATATTTCTGTCACATTTATTTTAGATGTGCACATGATAAATATATAAACAAGTGTTGTTTGATATTTTTGTGAGTTTTTTTCTCTACATAAAGGAAATTGTCATCTTCAAATGTCTTTTTGGATGTTTTTCCTAAATTCTGAACTTTCAATTTTCTTTCTTCCCTTTCTTTTGTCTTTCACTTCTAACTTTACTATACTTGTTTTTTTGGGGGGGTTCATAGATTTCTACCGGCATATCCTAATATTCCCTTATGTCCATTTATTTATGTATTTCATTTTGAAAAAGTATAATAATGTGACTGCTGCATAGCATGGCACTCACTATGTAGACTATGATGGTCTTGGACTTACAGAGATCTGTTTGCCTATGCCTCTCATGTGCTGTAATTAGAGGTGTGTACCACCCCTACCCATTTTATAAATTTAAAGCAATGCCTATTCACTGTAGTTCATCCCAACTCTAAAGAAAAATAAAAAGCATGGGATCACTTACTTTATTATTTTATGTTCATAAGGTATTGTTTACATGTTAACACTTTTTGATACATTCTATTTTGTAACAATTATTTCTTCAATGTAATGGGTTTTAGGGCATATATGCTTGTTAATAATAGTCATCTGCAATGTGCTATATTTTGGAGAACAAGAAGGGCTGTATGTTCAATATGCATTTGGTGCCTCAGCATTTATTTCTTTATTTTATTGAAATTACAGTTTTGTTGAGTATAAAATATCTGTACTAAGCCGGGCGGTGGCGGCCCATGCCTTTAATCCCAGCACTTGGGAGGTAGAGGCAGGCGGATCTCTGTGAGTTTGAGGCCAGCCTGGTCTACAAGAGCTAGTTCCAGGATAGGAACCAAAAACTATGGAGAAACCCTGTCTTGAAAAATCCAAAAAAAAAAAAAATATCTGTACTAGAATTATGTCTTACTGATTTGGAAATTATACATATTACCTTATTATGAACTGCCATCTTGAGCTATCAAGGTTACTAGATTATTGTCAAGATACTTTTATGCAATAAACAGAGAATAACTTCATTGAGAGAGGTCATAATAGCTTGTTCATTTTTTACATCAAATATAAAATTAAGAAGTAGTGCTAAACACAATCCCTCTCATAATATCTAATTTTTCCATCACAGAATAAATGCTTTGAGATGAATATAAACTGATTACTTTCTGGTATATTTCACCGTTTGCTGTGGGTGGGCCCTGCAATTAGCCAGCAATTTAGGAAATACCATATACGATCAAGTAATATTGGGCTTACCGAGGGGAGTGGAAAGATTGCATTTAGGCATGAGAGCCATATGACCAGGTTGTTGGCAATATGGTGGGAGCTTTTAAACCAGGCTTTCCAGGGAAGTTCTTTTCAGAGTACAATTGGGCACTGTAGTTTCTTCACAGATGGGAAATATGGAAATGGTTCAGCCTCCAACTCATTGCAGATATTCTAACTTTTAAATGCTTCTTTAAAAAATGCGAGCTTCTACTCCTCTGGATACATGCATTTTCCTTACTTCTACCTTAGTTTCCTTTCCCATGTTTCACTACTTCTTATGTTAAAGTATTCAAATAAATATTTCTTTGTTTTTGTATATTCATTTGATGTAGGATGTCCTTCTGTATATGTGTTGCTTTTTATTGGTTAATGAATAAAGTTGTTTCAGCCAATGGCTTAGCAGAGCAAAGCAAGGCAGGAAATCCGGATATATATATATATATATATATATATATATATATATATATATATATAGAGAGAGAGAGAGAGAGAGAGAGAGAGAGAAAGACAGACTGAGAGAGACAGAGAAACAGAGAGACAGAGAGAGAGAGGGGGGAGAAACAAAGAGAGATAATAGGTGGAGTCTAAAAGGTGTTATTTAGCTGCCGAAGAAGAGAGATGCCGTGTAGCTGCTGAAGGAGACAGACAATGAATCCTTACCAGTAAGCCACAACCTCGTGCCAATACATAGATTAATAGAAATGGGTTAATTCAAGATGTAAGAGCTAGTTAAAAATATGCCTGAGTCATTGGCCATACCGTACTGTAATTAATATAGTTTCTGTGTGATTATTTGGGCCTGAGCAGTCAGGAAATGAACAAGCAGTCTCTACATTCATTTACTGTGGGGACAGAAATAATACTTTGTAGCCATTGAAGATGATTCATAGAAAACACTTAGTTGTAAGTTTGGCTATTATATCAATGTCCTAGAAGCAAGCAGCCATTTCCTGTGAAATGTCCTATATTACTCTAAGTCATACTTGACTATAGGAGGCACACAAATAAACAGAGAAACAGACCCATCATTAAACCTTTGATATTAACTGACTGTAATTTTAAAATTAGAAAAATTATATTGGTGTGTAAAATTTTTAAAAATGAAAGCTGTAAATATGGCTCAGCACTTAGGAGTACTGGCTATGTTTTAGGGTTTGATTCTCATAACCCTCCTCCTTTGGTCCCAATTATAGGCGAGCTGGTGCCACTCTTTGGGCATCAGACACATATACAGTGCACATACATGCATTCAGTTAAAAAACTCATGAATAAAAAATCATTTAAAAATGAAATAAATAAGGAGATGGTATCAGCTGTAATACTAGAGCATCTTCAGCTCTTGACTGAGCCCTTCTAAATCCTTACTGCACATGCACTTTCTTATAGGTCTCTCAAAAACTTATACTTCTTTTTCTTCTTCAAAAACATTTTTTAAGGCCAGGCGATGGTGGCACACGCCTTTAATCCCAGCACTCGGGAGGCAGAGGCAGGTGGATTTCTGTGAGTTCGAGACCAGCCTGGTCTACAGAGCTAGTTCCAGGACAGGATCCAAAACCGCAGAGAAACCCTGTCTCTAAAAACCAAAAAAAAAAAAAAAAAAAAAAAAAAAAAAAAAAAAAAAAAAAAAAAAAAAAAAAAAAAAAAAAACAAAACAAAAAAAAACCAAAAAAAACAAAAAACAAAAAACAAAAAAAACCACATTACCACATTTTTTAATCTTCAATTTAGACACTAAACTCCAAGAGAGAGTGTCCACCTTATGAGGAGTCAATGACTCACTTTGCACAGTTTTCTTAAGGTTACAGAAACTTTAAAAATTCTCGATCCACAGATGAAGATTAAAAACAGCCAGTCATGTCAAATCTGTAACCAATAATTTCCATGTAGCCTGTACTAAATTAACAGGCTAACGCCTGCTCTTTAGTCCTTGGATTGATGACTAAATCTCTAGGTCACCACATACTTACTGACAGCAGTGAGCATGTTTCTTAACATCATTCTCTTTTGAAATAAAACTTCTACTTCTTATATCTGTTTTCATTCCAGACAAACTCACATTTCCACCTTTATTCCAGATCTCAAGGTTCCCTTCAAATGTTTGCTTTTATAAGTACTTTTGAAATTATTACAGAAAAATATTAGTCTTTGTGTATCTTGCATATTTTCTGCATCCTGTATTCCTTTTCATTGGCCACAACCACAAGAGGGGTTGCCTTTTAAAATTATCTTATTTTAAGTCCCATGCATAAATCATATTGATTCTACATTCCAAAATGTAATGATGATTTCCCCGCTTTTCTCAGCTGCAGTTATCATTATCATGCTTTCTAATAGATATCTTTGCCTACAC
The DNA here is from genome assembly GCF_000317375.1 of Microtus ochrogaster. Classification (NCBI taxonomy): domain Eukaryota; kingdom Metazoa; phylum Chordata; class Mammalia; order Rodentia; family Cricetidae; genus Microtus; species Microtus ochrogaster. The sequence continues at coordinate 23,724,629 of NC_022031.1, read as the reverse complement.
TGTTTCCCCCTCATAATTGTTCTCCAACTTTGCTGGAGTGATTTTTCTGAAACTAAACTTTCTAACACTATATTCTTATGCAAAGTCTGATTATTTTAGTTGCTCTTAACAGAAAATGTATCTTTTTTCATGTGTTCTCTCACAGAGTAAGAGTTCCTTCCCATCCCTGTCTTCTTTAATTCTCATCCCGGTCGTTAAATATTTGCTAATATCCTTAAAACAGTCAGCCCCTCTAGTAGAATCAGCAAACTCCATCAGCAATACAAAACCAAACAAAACAACCAAAAAAAATGACATGGAAAGTTTCTGAAGAAAGATACTGACGTTCAAGCCTAACCTATACACACCCCACACAGCACATACAAACAAAAAAGAAAAAAGTAATGCATGATCAATCAATAGATATAATTTCCAACAGGAGTGATTAAAAACATATTTCCTTTCATATTTTAAGTACATTGTTATTTTTAAAATAATAAATATATACATACATATATGTATAATTGAACACTTAAATAGTAGTGAGTGTTAACAGACTGTATAGTGCACATATACTAGGATCACTGGCACAGTATTTGATATTAAAAGCAATTGGTAAATGAAATTTTAGCTTTAGTGTGATTTTCTTTGCCTATACCAATACTGTTTTATATTCAATAATGACATAATTATTTTCACAATGGAAGTACTTAATGTAAGGAACTTGCTTAGTCTTATACATTGAAATTCATGTGTAGAATGTGCTGAATCACTAATCCAAAAGTTATAAAACATCATGAGGAGCCTTTGAAAGCAGAACTTTCAGACTCTGCTTGGCATCCTATTCAAACAGGTTTCTTGAAAGTGATATTTTCCTTTTTTTCTTTTTAGGTAGGTTTACCCTGTGTAACCCTGGCTGTCCTGGAACTCATTCTGTAGACCAGATTGCACATGACTTCATAGAAATCTGCCTGTCTCTGCCTCCTGAAAGCTGAGATTAAAGACATGCACATCCCATTTTTTTGATTTTGAACTCCTTACAACTCTCAATTAATTGTACATTTCATAAAGCATTTTCCAATATGAATTCTATCTAGCAATATTTATTTGTATTGGAAATTAAAAAAAGAGTTTTTAAATGAAAACTATCCAAGCACCCTTTTATTTTCTATTAGAGTGAAGACATTATTACATGCTTCAGTTTGTTTCTCCACTTCTATTATGCAATCAATGTGAAAAGGAAAACCTTACTGTTATTAAATTCTTCAAATGGATGCTTTCAAAATGTCTGGGGACAGCTTAGGACTTCCCAAACCAGACTTTGAAAAATAGTGCTTTCTTATGTTATCATTTATCACTTTGAATAATTGTAAACTTTTCTATGTTGAAAAAACTTTGTGGTGTAATTTGTTATACGAGGCAGTGGAAGGGGCTCAGGAGACCTTAAAGTGCTTGATGTGCCCATGTGAGCACATGACGCTGCAGTGACAGCATCCATGTGCACAGATGGGATAGTGACATCTGTAACCTGAGGGCTGGAGGAGTGGAGGCAGCCAGGTCTCGTGTCTGGCTGGACATGGACATGGTGGCGGTCTCCAGATTCAGTTTGACAGGAAGGTTAGAAATCTCAAAGGACAGATGTATAAGAAACACCCACTTCCTTCTCGGGAATATATGTTTTTTTTTAATTAACAATACTTAGAAAATATATTTTAGCCAAAAGGAAATGATTCTAATGAAGATGAATGAGGCCTGAGGCAGAGTTTTAGAAAAGAATCCTCAACTAGAGGGTCACAGCTTTCGGGGTCTCCTGTTTCGGATGGGCTGCGAATCCGGGAAGCTAAGTTCAGATAAAATTGTACATGTAGAAGGTAAGATCCTGTGCCTTGGACTTCACTGCTGTAGAGCATACCATGGCAACAGTTGTTTTACGTTTTTAGTACACATTGTGCAGTTGGTGAAGCACAGGGAAATCGTGTGTTTTGTTGTTGCTTGCTTTTTAATTTGCTTCATTGTTAGAAATAGATTTTAAATCATTTCATGATGGGAAAAAAGATGTTAAAGAGAAACAGTTCTTTCATTCATTAGTATTTGAGCATATTCAAAATAAAGGGAACGCTAAAATGATCTAAGGTTACAAGCAACCTGCCAAATAGTACATTCCTTTTCCGCTGGGCATTAGGAGCTCTGACCTCAGACTGAGCGCCTGCTACTGGAACCAAGTTCAGTCTAACGAGCGCTGATCACTATGTGTGTGTGCTTAGCCTGGCTCTGTGCTTGTCAGGAAACTAGCCCTGTTTTACAGTTTCTATAAACAGGATCCAACTAGCCTGCTGGAGTCAGAACATGCTAGGGTGCTTCATATTCAATACACAACCTTATAAAGAGAAGAAAAATGAGCCTTGTCCAAAACTCTTACCTCAGCACCCACTGGCAAAAATAAAATGTAAGCTGGGGACCACGTCTCTTTGAAGCTGATTTTTTAAAAAACTCTCTAACAGGCCTCTGGTGGTTACAGATATTGATCGTCAGAAAGTAATCTGTTCGGGTTTGGGGGCATGCCACTACAAATTGTGGAATGCATTCCTTCCTCTCCAAGGACATGTTGAGCTTTTTATATTGTCCACACTGGTTCACTTGTCAGCTGTCTGCTCTATTTGACGTACATTATTCTCTACCTCTTATGGGGTTCTAATTAAATATATATTTTAAAATAAGGAATTTTATTAACATAGAATCTTTAGCTTGAGTCAAAACAGTCTTTTCATCTTTTTTAACCCTCATTTTTCTTCCATAATCATTATTTGATTCCCTCTGGCTGCCTGCTACTTATTTGTAGTAGTACCATTCATCCATTGAGACCTTTCCATCTGTCACACAGCTTTGCTTTCTTTACCCGAAGCTCTGTTCCCCCACTGTGCCATATTTACCCCCCCCCCGCCTTCCCCTTCTCTTTTTAGTTGGACTGAACACTATTTTGTGCAGGTGTTTTTGTATTTGATTTCTGCTGTTTTTGATTTATCAAAAATAGCGTGACTACATTTGCTAATATCTAAAGACTGATATGACTTCTAAATGGTGCGCATTTCTTTGAGTTTTTATGAGAGAAAATTGGGGCGGATCCAGAACATTTTAACATTCTGAATGTTAAGTGAAGCAGTAGGAATTCTACAACCAGGATTATTTGCATATGAGGAAAGAGTGGTGCAACCTTCTCCTTTCTATGTGTGTACTTGCTTGTTTGTTAACTATTGCCAATTAGTCGCTTAGGAGTGTGTGTGTGTGTGTGTGTGTGTGTGTGTGTGTGTGTGTGTGTGTGTGTGTGTGTGAATTTCAATACTTGGAAATGCACAGGCATAAAAATTAACCTTCGTTGCTATCACTTCTCAGACTTGGTAGAAACCAATAGTTTCTATCAAAATTCTATAACTTTGACATGTGAAAGGATTCCAGGGATAAGAAGTGAAACCACTGATAAATGAGTTACCTGATGGCAAAAAAAAAAAAATCTTCATTTTGTTTACATTGTTGAAGACAGTATGATATGGTGTGGCAATCATTCAAAGAGAAGGTCCTTTCTTTACTGATGGATCTGTTAAGTGAGAGTAATAGTGTAGCAGAGAATAGAATATTTTCCAGAGGAAACTCAAAGTGATAAGCATAAGAAATTTTATATTAACAAATGTAATTATATTTAAAGTCTTGCTTCCAAGAAGATGGTTATCCTTTTATATTTTTGTTTATAATGTAATACCTTGAATTTAAATCTTAAATAATTTTTCTTGTACTTTCCACAATAGTTTGCAATACCCTGGTAATGAATTTTTTCTTAGCATGGGAAATACTGAAGTTTGTGTCTTGGTATAAAAGGCACACAAAGTATTTATGACAACAATCTACTATCATCATTCAAAAAAATTCAGTGAATCTGTGATCCTCTTTTAGACTACGATAGTTGGAGTTGGAAGATGATAGATGATAGACAGATAAATGCATGCACACATGCATGCATACATACATATATATGTACATACAGATGTACATACATGGACAGACAGATAGAGATGTATCTATGTGAAAATTTAGTACCTGTGTTGTATTCTGATTATGTTTTGGAAATCAGAACAAAACAAAGAACTCGTTTTGCCTAGTCAACTAAAAGTAACTCTGTTATTTTTGAGGTTTGCTGATGCCCAAAAGCACTTGTATCAGGTTTTATATGTTCATAGTATTGAACTTATGTCAGTAAATGAAATCTTTGTTAAACAGAAGGTACAGTTTGTGTTGACAAGGAATTCATAGTGTAGCTGAGGGAGAAAACACGATGACTCTTTGTTTCTGTCTTCAGTGTTATATAGAACACTGAGAATATATTTGTTGAAGAATGGTTGATTAAACTTGGATCATACCAGATTAAGGCCAGGAAAGGAAAAACTGTTCAAGGGCATGGCTGGACATAGTATAAATAATAATCTTATGGTGAGAAAAGTTATAGAGTAATGCATGTATGTCTGTAGAGTTGTACTGGTCCATTTTATTTTGTAGGGGGATGAGATGGTAGAAGAAACATAATTGAAAACATTGATACATATTGACAGTTGACTGTGTCAGTCCTACAAAAATTAAAGATGATAAAGTGACTTCTTGTATTCCTCTCACCATCTATTATCTGCCTACCTGTCTGTCTGTCTGTGTGTCTGTCTGTATCTATCTATCTATCTATCTATCTATCTATCTATCTATCTATCTATCTATCTATCTATCTATTTCTCCTACCATCTCTGACAACTGTAGTTTAAAAGAAAAAAGATGCACTGAATACTTTCTGAATGATACAAAATCTGTTATCAGAAAAGCTTGATATGGATAATTTTTTTAAAAAGTTGGATAAAATGCAAAAGGAGATGTCTGCTGACATTGAAAGGAAGCAGGTTTTGAAGCAAACTTCTTAGGAGAAAAGAAATCTTCCTGAGGCTGGATTGGCACTCAGTGGTATTTCACTGGAGGGATTTATAGATTTGTAGCTTCAGCCACAAAGCCGAGGAGAATAATTACCAGTTTTGTTATATTTTTTAAAATGTGTTTTCCACCACTCTTTTTCAGTTTCACAATGCTGATGACACACCAGTGAGGAGGCTAGGTACTGAAAAATGAACAAATACTGAGGTATACAGTTACCTAGATTTATGATTAAGAACTTCATACAACTATCTAAGTTCCAGTAGTAAGAGAAAATCAGAGGGTGGCCAGATCTCACAACATTTGAAATGCAGGCTCAAGATATTTCAGTTTCTCATAAGATTCCATTATTCACATTTCCTGATGGAAGACAAGATCGGGAAATCATCCAGAGCTTTCACATGTGTTTCATTCACGTGTAAGTCTGTGCATCACATGGGTTTCTGGTGCTGATGCAGACCGAAGGAAGGTGTCATTTCACCTAGAACTGAAGTAATGTATGGCTGTGTGTCATCTTGTGAGTGCTGGGAAATCAAACTCAGTTCTCCACGAAAGCAACAAATGTTCAACAACTGACCATCTCTACTTCCCAGAGCCTTTGTTTCTTAAAACTTTTGAGAATGAGTTTCATGTAAACAAAACTGACCTTGAACTCACTATGTGGCCAAGGATGACCTTGAGATTTCAACTTTTCCTCTGTGATTAGACACTACACTATCACACTAGGCTTTCATTCAGAAAGTTTTAAAGTCTTTATGCTTTTTCTATAAAATCCAATTTTTAAGAACTGTCATAAATGTTGGAAAATGACCAAAATCCCTGAAATAGTCAAAAGATAAAGGTAAAATATTAAAGAATGATATGCAATTTTACATTATCTTTGATTAATATTTTACATAAAATAAATTTTCAGGCTGAGGAGTCAGCAGTGAAGAATACTTGCTTCTCAGTTGGTTCTAAGCCCTCAAGCCAAGGGGCTTAACACTCAGTAACTCTATAAGCAAACCAAAACATGGAAAATGAAAAGAAATAGGAAAACCTAGAACATCTGCATAGCTATACCTTGACTAGAAAGTTTCAATGGCAAAATTCATATGATGCAAAGAATTTTGAGTGATGGTCAGCAACAATGAAACTTGGGGACAGAAAATGTTTAGCTGAAGGAAAGAAACTGTTTTCCCTAAGATCTGTGAAAAGTAATTGCACTTCCAAAGGAAAATTGAAAGGGCCTTTGTATGATCATACAAAATATACTAGATAACATACAGAAAAGGGGAAGAGATTCAAAAATTACATGGTATCATTGAAAATATCATTATAGACAAACTATGATAACAGTTAATCAAAAATGTTTAACAATCAGAAAGTGTTGAAACGAAAGAAATGAGGATTAAAAAAAAGACAGGTGAGACAATGAGGACATAAAAAGCAGAGTGGTGGAATAGACCCGACCAAGTTCAAGTGCCAGACAGGTGAGTTTCAGGTTAGAACTCAATCAAAACGCATCCATCCATTGGAAATGTGTATGAAAGTACTGAGTGTTGTGGTCTGCGGTGCCCTCAGAATCTCAGAGTAAGACCTTGGGCTCCTGTTTGCACACATTGCAGTAGCAGACTGGGTGAGAGTCTGCCTGGGCTTTCCAGAACCCTCCCTGTCTTGCTGCAAACAAGTAGAAAGTGTGAATTACATTATTTTGATCTTTTAATTTTGATATTAGCTTCAAGAAATTCTTGAATATTCTTGAGTTGGAGGATAAGATAGAAAGTAACAGGATCTGGCCACGTCAAGCCCCATCTGGCAGTCTTGCTGTCATCTTCCCATAGCTGACTATGAATTTTAGACACGATCATATAGCCAGTTGATCAGGTTCTTCCTATTATGACAAACTCACCTGCCTTTTGAGATAGGAAAATTGCTATAACTTCATGGGATTTAGGAAGTAGATGTTGAATGATGGAATGAATCTGATAGATAGATCATAATTGTGTTTGCCTTGAGAAGTTAACCGAAGGCATTTGGGGTATCAGTGAGCTTTCTTTCTCTCTCTCCAACACAGGGCCATTGTATTCACAAAAAGGATAATCTACAAAGAAAGCAAAATCTATCATTATTATGCTGCTGCCTATTGCTTGCAGTTTCAGATGATGTGCCTTAAAACATTAGGGAGATTATACTTTGTAGTAGATCTGAAAAAAATAGATGTTTACAAGATAAATCTAATAGTAAACTTCAAAACTGGATGCTATTCTGTTTAATATATTATATATACTATACAATTTGTATTATATGTAATGTTCATACATACTATATGTATTATATACATGGTATACACATATATAACATGTATAGAGAATGATAGAATACGGAATACCAAAATTAACTAGTTGTACAGTGACCTAGTATAAAATCTAAAATCCTCAAAATGATGCTCAATAATTCTAAGGAAATGATTAAAAGTCACCAATATTTAGGCATGTACACATACACACACATAGCTTGCATACATCAATATAATTTGTACATATACGTATGTATATATGTATGCAATCATGTATGTGCATTTTCATATATACAAATATATTCCATCAATCACCTTTTATGCCTTAGACTAAATTACTAAAAAACAGATAGTTATGATATTGGTGTCAATGACATTTATTAGATGATATTTGTGATAAAATGCAAACGAGTCAGCTATGGGCATTTACTTCAATAATTTTGTTAGAAGGAAGTTAAACATTGAATGATTCTATATCAATATTAAGACAGGCCTAACAGCAGAGTAAATGATGAAAGCTTCTCTACTTTAGGAATTTGAAATCTATTTAATGTGTTATCTCATTCCTAATCACTCATAAAGATGAAATGTGATAAATTCTACTCTTTTGTTTAAGAACTCATAAAGTAAAAGTGATAAGCATCATCTGAGAATTTGTTTTCTACAGGTTAGAATAGTGTGAAAAGTGCCTAGGCAGACATACTCAAGTCACAAGTCCACCAAGTATATTTCTAGAAATACAGAGAAATATGGGTATACTTTATGCATGTAAGAACTCTGAAGATGAGTGCAGCTGAAAAAGAAAGGATGATTGAAAGCAGAATGAGATTGTTAATTTGTCATTTTAAAAAGCCACAGTGAGGAAAACATGGGAGTTGTTCAGTGTACAATTCTATGTGTTGTGCAAAGCCAGGGAGAATCATCAAATGAAGGTGCAATCGGAAGTTTATGACCAGCGTGCATTTAAATGAGCAATGTATTTGTGAGAGCAACAGCAATAGAATATCCCACATCATGACTCCATAAAAGTTAAGAGAAGTAAGCCCAAAGAAGAAAATTTAGGACAAGAATAATATCATTGTCTTTGAAAAAATGTAGTATGAAAAAGAAAAAAGCAATAAAAGTTAATTATGCTTTGTTTTGCAGTGTTTTTTTCACAACAAAATGTTTTTCTTTCTATAAAAGAAAGTAAATTTCATAAATTATCTGTAACTTTAAACTGAGGAGGGCTTCTCATGATAACACATCACAAATAATGACAGAATAAATAGAGGATGCTTTCATACTAGAAAGCAAATGCCAGGGAAATAATAAGCTGTTTTCAACATTTACAGACCAAGCATGTAAAAATATAATCTACTTATACACCCCAAGTATGCAGATATCAGTTATATGAAGGATAGTGCTTTATTAATTATGAAAAGATTACCAAGAAAGCAGTAAAAACTCTACCAACAAAAGTCCCTCAGAGAAACGTAGAGGCGTAAAAGAATTCATCCCATAGAGACCAAGTGCCTGTGAGATTCCCTACTCTTTTAGTTGATGATATTATAAGGGTTGATATTCCATTAACAAGTCAGTTTAGGAAACAGAACTAGGGATACTGGTTTAATTATTCAGCTCAGTTCAAATGCATGAAACTGAGTGAAGGTCTAGACTATCAATTTAGACTATAGTTTTCAAAGCTAAAAGAATGATAGATACACATGGGAAAGGGTAGCATTGGGCAGAAATACAAATGTCTTCAATAATTCTTGCTCTATTTAGAGATTTAAGAGTACACTGTAAATTACCCTTGTAGAGCACTAATACTACTTTACGAAAGAAGTTAAAAAACTTTAAAATATGTCATTTGGTCTCAGGACTGTAAGAAGATTTGGAGACTTATATTTGTATATTTTCTAAAATAGATTCAATAGCAACTATGGTGAGAAAAGGTATTACATGAAAACACATCAAATACACTTTTGCAAAACACAGGTCTACTCTTATACCCGAAGAACCCAGTTTTGTCATGTGTATTCCAAAAGCTAATACTTACGAGCACTCTAGTGTATTTGGTATTACTACATTATTTACATAGATGATCTTTTGTTAATTTGTACTAATTCCATGAAGTAGAAGTAATAATCATAATTTAAGTAATGGTAACAGACTTAAAGAGTTTACATTCATTTGTTTGAGAGCAGTGCCCCAGTTGGAATAACCAGAAGTTTTATCCTGTTAATATGTCATAAGAACTCCTCATCCCCTTCCTTGATGGTTTTGTGTATTACTGATGTTACTGGAGATAAAACTAGCCTGCATTGTAAGGTTGAGAAACAAAGAGATGGAAAGCCACTCAGGATGGCCCGCGTGCCTTTTGGGAGGTTGGCAGTCAAACGTGGCACCAAACTCTGGATCCAATCAAATGTTTAGTACTGTCCAACCTTCCATATGGTTGAGAGATCTGGGTCTGTCACAGATGTCGCAGGCAGCTTCCTACATCACCTGCAAGACATATGTGACATGAATGTGAAAGCGGAATTTCTAAAAGTTACCCCAGCTGGGTTTGTCATGGCGAGGCAAAGATCAGCACAGCAGCAAGCATGGGAACCAGGCAGAGTTGAGGGGGGATGATTCACCAGGAGGCCCTGAGTCAGCTGCTCAGCAGGGAGTTGAAGTGGGGCATTGTGAGGAGGTGGAGAAGGCAGGCCTGGCAAAAGAAAGGCTTGGAGGACACATTGAATCACAACTTCTAACAATGTGGCATGGCTGTGCAAACAACGTCAGACAGGCCAAACTTCCATGCAAAAAAATCAAAGACTGAGTGACTCTTTTTGGGCAAGTGTGTCTGGCAGCCTCCAAGGAGGAAAGGAAGGGCTGCAAGTACAATATGCTCTGCAGACAGAGGAGAGAGTCCCAGCCCAAAGCCTGCTTCCATGTGTGTGAAGTGTGGAAAATCGGAGACATGTACTGGGCTCTTCAGCCACATTCTCACCCTTGGAAAGCAATCAGCCACCAGACAAATCTCCAATTTAAATGACAGCAAAATGTATGCTTGGAGTTATCTGACCAAATTAGCAACTGAGATATTCTAGGGACTTAATTTGCACATTGAGTTTAAATAGTATTATATTTGTATAGCAGATTATGTAACCAAAAATGTTAATGGGAAAATGATTTTATTTGACTGGGAAATTGGCACCCTGACTAATTGTCTGAAAAGGAGCCAATTTTAAAATTCAGATGCTATTTGAATGAACTAGTATCGACTGAATTAGGATTTATTGTGTAGAATATGCAGTTTTTAAAAATAGTCTAAGGAAAGGAAAAAAGGACTCAATGAACTAAGTTTGTGTTCTTCACTGTGTTCTTGGATGAACTTTAGAATGGCATAATTAGGGCCATCAGAATCACCAGGGAGCCTGGGGCAGCATGGGACCTGATAAACGTCCTGAAGTGAGCATACTGTAGGAATATAGTTGGTTTGGTGGTTGTTGTTGTTTTGGTGCTCCTCAGCAGGATGGGTTGGTTTCTGTATACCACTTAGCCAGATAACAATTCTTTGCTAAAAGGTTTGGATAGTTTTGTATAAATACCTAGAAATAGTATATGCTTCTTCAGTATATATTGGTATGAGGTGGCACACACACTTAGGAATGACTGCGTTTGAATGTGATATTTAATGTGCTTACTATGTTATGGAAGCTCAAAGTTTACAATAAAGGCTGATGATATTATTTTCTTACTATGAAATTTATTAGCCATAACTGGCAGAAACTAAATAAGAAATAATACTTGGTGACAATTATTTGCATGGAAGGAAGTTTTGGAAAGAAACTTTTCATCCTTTAGAAAGATTTTCCTTTGTTAGTGAACTGTAAGGATTATTCAGGTTACCCCTGTCTCCTCCAGAACAAGCTTGGATCTTGTGAATAACGGTTAACTGGCCCTTTTCTTCCATGACTTGCCTTTGGGGTATGGAACTGTACAAGGCTTCATCAGAAAAGCCTTTTCTCTTCACCCTATCCCTGGTAGCCCCCCTCCCTAAGACAACATCTTCAAGTTGCCACAGACAAACTGTGAGTGTTAGCTGAATATCCTTGACAGGAGCTAAGTCTTTTGGGCATTAAAATAAAGTTTTGCTTTTCTCTTGGCATGTGAAGATTGAGCGCGTGCTTTGACACTAGTAGCAGAGGATGTGAGCAAGACAACTTTCAGAGCCTCAGAGGTGTCGGCAGGAAAGAAATCAGTAGTAGACAGTATCAAGGTGATTTCCCATGTATAGAATCCCAGAATGTCAGCTCATTGCCCCTCTTGGCTGAAAGAGCCTCCTCTATTGTCGAGAGCCACATAAAATATCTTTCAATCGAGTATAGCAGCTCTCTTAGAAAGAAGCACAGACGTAGGAACAAAACCATGTACAAAAATTTTAAATCATGTTTCTTGGTTCATTCACAAGACTGTATGTTACTGTTGGGGAAAATTTCTCCTGAATAGCTCATAACCAGAATACTTATTCCATTTATTTGAATTTCTTTAAGAGCTGAAACAATCATTTTCTAAAGGAATCAGTGTTTCCACTATCTCCTGGTTTGTTTCAGATTTTGGATTATGAAATATGTTTGCATTTGCATTGTGGATATCGGAAACAGTTTCTTGCTGGTGCTGAAATAGACCAACCTTCCTATTGGTATACAGTATGTAAAAACTGATGTCTACTTGTCACATATTGAGGCTGATGGGTTTTTATTTCAGCAAGGCACACACCCATGTATCCCATAACTAGGGTAAGAAGTACGAATTTATGCATAGCAAGGTTTACAATCTTTTGAATTTTCTGAATATTTTCATTTTGCTTACTTTCGAAATTTTCAAGGTAGTAGAAACATCACCACATAGAGGTGACACCTGTGTTCAGTTTGGTTTTGTAACGATCCCGTAGCAACCTCATTACATAATTTCCATTAATATTTGATTCATTGCACGTAGCAACCTGTATAGCTATAGGAGAGGACATAAATTAGCATTGCAGAGTATGAACATTTGCTTCATGGCAAAACTGTTTCTTCTGGCAACCATTTTGCATTTTTAAAGCCACAAGCACTCCCTCTAACAGAACTCCAAACAGCGGGGCAGGCAAAGTGGGATGAAGATACTGTAACTAAATGAAGGAGGGCTGAGGGGTTAAAAACTTTGCTCGATGATTTTGCCATGACTGCCCCAAATTCATACTCTTTAGTAGATGAATGAAAAGAGTCCCATGTGGGATTTCTAAACTTGCTGGAAATGGATGAGAACCCTTCTGCTCTGCTGGAGTTTGTAAGTAGTTTCTCGTAGCTGCTTTCTACACAACTGAAATTGATTGGATTCTTTTACTTTTCTTCTGGCAAGAAATGTTGTTCATATCTGCATATTTTTCTCTCTGTTCTCTTTTTGGCTTGAAGACAAAGCTTTTTGAAAGACCCAGACACAAAATGTTTCTACTGGGGAGGCTCTGAATGTACTCTCTTGGTCTCTATTCCACCTTGGATTCTTAGCTTTGTTTCTTGGATAACTTTTATGGTACCCCAGTGGTTATTGTTGCTCTTGCTGTTAATTCTAAACTATTAATTTCTGTCACTCACTCATAAACTAGATTGTGAGACAGCATTTTTTCCCACTCTGCATATTGCAGGCCCCAAATTATTTATTTACTCCCACTGTTTCTAAGCTGAGCATAAAATATACTCAGCTCCATGTTTGAAAGGCTGTGGGAAATTGCTCAAAGGTGAAGTGAGTGTGCCTACCATACAGCCTTCTGATCTCGAATTTCCTATTGTTAGCTCAGTGACTTCTACAGACTCTTTCTTAGCTAGCATCCCACGGTGAGCTGGACATGAGTAGTAAGCGACCTAGAGTGTCTTCTTAGCCTTCATAATCAGATGTTCTCCTAGACACCTGTCTTACAAAAATATCCAGTTATTTTTTTTTTGTTAAGAAAAGTAAAATAATACTCATACCTCATAATCCATTAATTGGCAAACACTCCTTTTTGGTTTTAGTTTTAAAAACAAGAAGTCCTTAAGAACAAATCAAATCATAATTACTTGCAACCCCATTCATATTGTCAAAGAGGTAGAAAAGGAAGTGGCTAAAATCCATTGTTTTGTATAGGGTGAGGTTATTTACTATTCCAACCCTGTTCTTGAAGTTAGCCCTGGTTTCTATTCCAAACTTTTGTGCTATAGATGATGAAACTATGTTTCATAATTATTATCTCTCCTCTAATAGGTATATTGTAATATAACATGGAATTATAAGTAGGTATAGAATCCTAATACATATATGCATTTATTATTGCCCAGTAAATACTGAATAAAATTTAGTGGAATTTTGAGCATATATAAACATACCTTTAGGCAATAAAAATATTGAATTAGCAATATTAGAATTGCTATGTTCAAACCAGGATCAATTATACATTTTTAAACTGCATCTTCTCCTAGGCAAGTTATTTAAATATTCACTTATATAATCAAAGTAATAAAATACATTTGCTAAATTATTGTGAAAATTAAATGTCAGTGTATGTAAAGTTCCTGTAATAGTGTATGCACGATATAGTAAATACACTGTAAGTATTAGTCATTGTGCTATTGTTGTGTTATATGGAATACCCTGCTACTAATCAAGCACAATTAAAACAAAGGACAGACATGAAACATTTGAATGCTTTTATAAACCATAATGTATCTGTTTGCTGTTAATACTTCTTTCAAGTCCTTACCATCTCTCAGCTTTCCAGCTATATTTAATAGCTATTCAGGTATCAAATTGTAAGCAAGTGTTTTTTTAAGTGAATTATTCAACAAAGTGTAAATTAATTAAATTTTGCATTCATCTGAAAAAATATTTGTGTGTGATAATCTTTGAAAGTTTTAAAAATGGATGAATTTCAAAATTAAGCTTTGTGAATGGTGATAACATTCTCGAATAATAGATATCATGTCTCATAAAAAGCAAAACAAAGATTCTTAGGTAAAATAGGTCATTGTTCTGGGTTAGTCAGTACAGGCAATGTGGTACTGTATTTCCCCATCTTGCTTTCTGAATTTTTGTCTTTCTGGAGATCTGTGAGTTTCTCCAATCAGCAGGATTGAATATACCTTTTATCATCATCTGAGTTGCTGACTGTAAGAAACAGACACCTCTTATATTTTAGGATTTGAAATCTAGTATTACTTGAAGGAAACTACAGAGAAAGCTTATAGCAAAATAGGAAATATTAAAATTATAAGTTGATTCAAAAACCAAACATATTAATATACAGGTATTTTTATCTATTTATAAATAGATAAATATTGCCTATATAGGCAATTATCAAAGAATCATCAGTTTCATGCTTGGAAATAAAAAATCAGTTAGATTTAATCTTTTCCATTTTATAGGCTTAAGGCTGGACAAAATGATACTAAAGTACTAAAAATTTAAAACCAACTTAAATGTGCTTTTTCTCTTCTTGTTCGTGTTTTTCCTGGGGAGTACATGAAGTACTAACTTTCACCATTTTACAATGCCCCGTGCTAAGAACACTTGAAAGCAAGTAAACGGTAATTATTATTATAGACTCTGGAAATTCTAAGCAGTGCTTAAATCTTTATGGGAACTGTAGGGACTAGGGAGTATCACCTTAATTAGGATGTGTAGATTACATATATTAATTGTTAAAGCATTCATTTTGTAAAACAAAGGGAAGTTAATAGGGAAGGCAATAGTGTAACACGTTTCCCTAATTTATAACCTTTCATATGAGCTCACATAGGTGACTCAAAGTATGAAATCAATTGGCTATTTTATGGCAGGGAATTGGTTTCATTGTAGATGGGGCTAGAACATAATTAATGATCACAAATTGTCATTTGTGCTGACAATAGCATATGTTATATATTCCTTGTATAGTTGAGCCTTTATTTAACTTATCTTAGCCTCAAACTTAGGAATAGCGATGCTTGCTTTTGGTCTGTGAGGAAAGCTCTTGCTGTTTCTCTGGGAAGCACAACCCTAGTGCTCTTTCTCCCTCCCTCTCTTCCCTCCTCCTTTCTTGAAGTGTTTCTTTTGTTTGTCTCCATTACACCAGCTCGAAGGGACACAGTGTTTCTGCACAGTGGGAGTTGGCAATCTCCGAAGAGGCTTTTCCAGCACTGCTTTTTAGACTGAAATCATTACAATCTTCAATAGCTACTTGGATTAGAAAAAAAAAAAAAGGAAAGAAACTAGCACATTATTATTCTCAAAACCATCTCAATGTAAAAAGAGGCTATTTGCTTGGTTCTCCCCCAGCTCCCCTTCCTCCCTCCTCCTTCCACCCCTGCTCATCTTGCTTCTTTTCTTTCTAAATGTGTTTCCTTCACACCTAAGTTTCGTTTGCACGGTCCTGATTCACTAATTCCATTCAAACTGAGTATACAAATGCATTTTTTCCTGTTGGTTCTGAATATTTTTACATTGCTTATGCAAAGGACTATAGTCAGATAGCTTGCACTCATTGGTATTTGATTTCTATCTTTGAGAATATAAAATATATCAGCACTGACCCAAATAATGCCTTCAAACCCAGAAGGTATTAACATGTTTAGTTGATGGAAAGTGGTTTTAATAATAACTTTATAACAATTTCTAAGTTGGTGATAATTCTTGTTCATAATATTCCTGTATCAAACGCTGGTCCCGTGCTATTCTGAAGCTTCTGAAGTGCCTGCTTTCATCACGAGTCTCATTTGTTTATACACATGCCCACAAGTGACCTGAAGTACACTGGAGACGCTCAGGGCATGAGGAGCTGCCAGCAATGCCTTCACCCAGTGAAAGGGATTAGCGTATATGAACACGTAAGATTTCCAACAGAGGTTTGTAGTGTCGTCTTGTAATTTATTTGTTCTCTTCAGTGAGCATAACTATGAATAATGAAAGGGAATGGTATGAATAAAAGAGAGTAATTTATGTACTTTATCAAACCTGCACAACCAATTTATATCCTATGAAGCAACTCGATGTATGTGTATTCAAATAAAATAAAAACAATATGCTTTTTGTTGTTAAATGTGATAAGCACCAAAAGAGGAGAGAAAACAAACAAGTATAATTTGTAAATAATGCTTTTTATTTTTATATGTTTTAAAATAATGAGTCAGTGTAAAGCCATAGAGTGTGCTTGTTTCTATCTGAACCTATAGTTGTCCCTGGACATACCATGGAATTTTCCAGAAGATGTCAGTACAGCTTTTCTATCCTCCTGCCTCTAGTCATAGGGCTTCAGATAGAGTAACCGCTAGAGAGGCTTATTTTTCATTAATACTATGTTTGTAGTATTTATAATCACTAAAGTCAAATGCTTCTCTTTATTTCTTTAGAATTTAATTTTGTTTCTTCAAGTTATTTTACTTGAAGCAAATGTAAGTCCACATAAAAAGCAGATTCTTTCAATAGAGTTCAGAAACATTGTTCCTGTCAAAATTTGCTTTATAACTCAGGGTGTAGTTCAAGGATGTTTTTCCCCTAAACCTCATTCATTGCCTTGGGTTTTTCTCAGCCTCTTTTGCAGACCTGTGGCCTGAAAATTGTAGGGCACATTAAACATTCTTCGGCTACATCAGCATCTATGCTGCAAAACTCTCGCCTATTGTTTAAATGCCTTAATAAAGGATCTCAATATTGTGTTCTCGCTCCTCTAAAGCCCTCCCTTGGTACCTTGTATGCTGAGACTTGTTGAATGGTGGACTAAAATACAGAAAATGGCTTTGGTTTAGACTATCTTCTGCGTGATACAACTTCTTATGCTGGTTTAAGCATTAGAAATAACAGCAATATTGGCAGTAGTAATAAAGGATTGATATGGGAATGAATCAGCACATATTGTTATCTTCAAATCCATATATGTATATTTATATCTACACCACTAATATGTAAGTAGTACAGATGAGATTCTGAGATTAAAGAAAAATTCACAAAAGTGTATGCATAAGTTTTATTTCTCGGGCTCCATCAATAGTACTATAATGTAAAACCGAGTGAAGAGTTCAGCTTTAATATTGCACCTGCAAATTACAGCTCTTCAGAATGCACCAGTTGCTCAAAAGGTTATGAATGATGTCATTTGCATCCACATAGGGAGCGACTCTTGCCTGACTTTTCAGATCTGTTTACAGAGATCCAAAATGTTCTGCCTATTTGTTTATCTAAAATATGTTTCTTTGTGAATGCCAGAAAGGAATTGCTACTGTAATCCCAGGTATCAATTTGCTTCCTGTAGGATATTGCCTTATGATCCCTGCTCGCTCTCCTTTTATTTTTTTATAATCCCAAGCCCTAGAGGCATCATTTCAGCCTAAGTCAGTGATTTAGAGGCTCTCTTGCTTTTATTTATAAATGTGCATGCCGTAAAAAGTTACATAGCTCAGAATATAATGAAAAATGCTCACAAAATTTTGCTTTGAAAATCACAAACATGTCCTCATAAATAAAGCTTTAGCCCAGCCTTACATTCTCTTCATACTCAGATAGCTACCTACCTCACACCTTGGTTCTGCATTCAAAACTATGATAGTATTTGAGACTCGGTTGTTGACGGTTCACACAACACATCCTATGTGTTCACTTGTATGTTATCAAATTTTCCAGACATCTTTTCTTTCTGGGCAAGCTCTCCAGTCAAATATTAAGGGCAAAACTGAGCTCCTTTGTGCTGAGCATCTAATACATTCCATGATGCTGGCCTTAGGATATTGGGTGGAACAGAACTGAGTTGTGAGGAAGATTGCAAGGAATTCATTTTTATTAAGGGTCTAGAATCTTAGAAGATGCTATATATATATGTATATATATGTGTGTGTGTGTGAAATATATATGTATTTCTCATTTCAAAATGCATGATATTTCATGAAGCAGTTAATATATATGTCAGGTTACAAGTTGAATGCCCTTCTGCTTGAAATATTTCCTGATTGGAAACTTTTACTCTTAAGTATTCGTTTACTATAAGTGATGGAGAATGTCTAAGTAAAAGAGAAAAAGGATTAAAACAGTGGGGATGTAGAAAAAGAAGAGAAAGAAAAAGGAAGAAGAGAAAGGAAAGATAAAAAACCTCCAATAAATTATTTTAAAGCATACTTTCTGGTTAAAGATAGGTTAAATAAGACCTACTGTTTTTGATTTAAATATATTAATTTCAATGGACGTACTCATGCTGACATAATAGAAGTGTTTTAAGGTAATGAATCATTATTTTAAAGGTCACCAATTGGATTCCTCCACCTGAATAATTTTCCACCTGCCGTTCTGCAGGTGGATGGTTTCACACATGCAGCTTCATTGGCTTGGGAAGTGGCCTGGGTGCTGGAAAGCATTTAACTGGAAACAAACATACATTCAAGTCCCAAGGTCGATGGCTAAGCCTTCTCACTCGGGTTTCGGGATGTTTGGAATTACAAGTTCTCTTTCACAGTTTTCAAGGAAAATACCCTGCTTTCTGTCTGGGTTGAGTCTGAATGTCACAGTGAGCACATAGGCAGACTTCTGAGACAGTTCTTATTTCATATTCTTTATTATTCTTTACCTATACTGACTGATTCTTTTTATATTTTTGATAATTTCCTATGTGCCTACTTTATTTGCATCCTTTGTCCCTCCCATCAATCTTCCCATGTCCTTCCTTTTAAATTCACGACCTCTTCCTTTTTAATAATTGTAACTATATATAAATATTATGTAATTTTAATAGAGTCTGCTAAGTCTATATAGTTAAGTGTGTGTGTGTGTGTGTGTGTGTGTGTGTGTGTGTGTGTATTTAAGGCTGATCGCTTATGATTAGATTGCATATCAAGGGACTCATCCCTGGAGGAGGTTGATTTTTCCCTCTCTCAGCCATTACTTGCCTATAAGTTCTTTGTCTAGGGGTGGGGTCCTCTGAGATTTTTAACCATCTACACTCACGTGTCAACTGGTGTTTCATTATACAGGGCTTGCTATATGACCATATTTTTGAGATTCAGTTGGTACAAATTCCCCTGTCAGGTACTGAAGGAACTATGCTACAGTAGGTATTCCTTTCTTTCCTTTTTAAAATCTACTTTCTCTTCCATGATGCTCCCTGAGCCCTAGGCTTAAGGATTACATTCTAGAGATATCAACTGGGCTTGGGTACCTGATACTTTGTTTCTCTCTACATTGGATTTCCACAATAGTTTCCAACTGTTTTCAGAAATAACTATTTCTGAAGTGTAGTGAGAGATAAACATATTTGAGGTTGCAAAGACAAGTTTCTAGACTGGAGTTAGAAGGTATTCTCCAATAGGAGAGTGACAGTATGTTCTCTTCTAGTGGCTATGCCCTCATCAGACAAAGATAGTTGGCTAGCTTTACAGTAACATGAAGAAACTCCCTCCTAATGAATATGCCTTAACTCCAACTAAGTGTCATTGCCTGTCAGTGAGATGTAAGCAACACTATGTCACCACTGGTGATAGATTGCTATGCTGGTCATTGTTGAAGATTGAAGGCTTTGCCTCTGAGTAGAACTGATAGTTGCTTTTCTCCTTCAGCAGAGCACCTTTAGATACCACGGGAGATAGTTCTTACAGAGTGTAGGCTTCCATGTCAATTCCAGCTCAGCTACTCTAAGAACTATGTACAAGTTGTGACCACAGTAATATTTTATGTTATTCTGGGTTTTTCTTGCTAGGCACTGTGAATGGAGTCACAAGGGTGAATGAGATGTCAAGCATTTTGTACGTATGTTGAGGAGCGATCTTTTATGAAAATTTCCTGGGCTGATGTCCAAAGTGATGGTATCAGTTTTCAATCCTACCAGCAATGAACAGGGTTCTTTTCCCACATTCTTGGTAGCATGTATCATTGTTTTTGTTTCTTTGTTTTCTTTTTTATCCTGGCCATTCTGAATCTGGCACAATGAAATTTCAAAATAGTTTTAATTTACATTTCCCTAATATTTAAGGATTGAACATTTTAAAAGATTTTTTTTATCTGCTTTTTGATTTCTCCTTTTGTGAACTATATATTTGGGCACACTGCCCATTTTAAATTGGATTTACTTTAGATTTCAGTTTTCTTCTTTTACATATTCTGGATTAACCCCTGTCAGATGCTATGTTGTTAACGATTACCTGAGACTCTCTGTACTCATTCTTCACTGAAATGATTGTTTCCTTTGCTATACAGAAATATTGAAATTTTTAAGTTCCCATTTGTCAACTGTTGTCCATATTACTGAGATGAATTGGGCAACATATTGATTCCAGAAACCTGGGATTATCCTTGGCCAAGATGGCACAAAACTTTGTGCCTGTGCAAGTGTGCAGAACCAGAGGAAAGTTCTGCATAGAGAACCTTAACTAAAAGTGAACTAATGTTGAATTATGGATATTAATAGAATAGGATTATGCTTTAACTTATTGAGTTAGGAAGTCTAATCTGAGAAACTAAGAAATAATGTTTCTCAATTGTTTTTTTTTTTTTCTTTTTGAGACAGGTTTTCTCTATGTAACAGTCCTGGCGATCCTGGATTTCAGTTTGTAGACTAGGCTGGTCTCAAACTCATAGGGAGCCACTTGTTTCTGCCTCCCTAGTGCTGGGGTTAAAGGTGTGTGTCACCATTGCTTGGCTAAAAACTTCTCACTTTTTACATAAATAGAGAGGGAAATTATACATTACTACATCTCTTCAGATTCAAATAAGAAGCCAGTGAAGATGATGATTCTTGAAGCCTAAACAAGGAGCTTTGTGAAGGCTCCAATGGTTCTCTACGCAGTCTCTAGAGACTGGGTATAAGCTATGTTTACCTAAGCACTTAAGAATCTGAGAGACTATAATTAGACAAAGAAAGTTCAAAACAGAATTGAGGGCAACTTTTAGAAAGCTAAGGAGCTTGGCTGAAGAATAACAATAATAGGGATAACTGTACTTCACGCATGGTCTCTGCGACACATGAGGTAGATATTACAGTGTCAGGAGAAACAGATGTCACTCTTAAAATGAATGGTTTCTTTTTATGTAAACAATCCATAAAATTTAGAGTTTGTATTATTATTTCATTACTTTTCCTTATCATGTATAGCTAATAAAATACCCGAGGTTCTGAGGCTCGAGTAAAAGCAATTAAAGGTTTCGTTACTGCTACATAGGAGTTTGAAATATGGAAAAAAATGTGCTTACAGAATTCAAACAGCTTGTACCTTACCTAATATTAATGGGCTGGGCATATAGGAGCTGTAAGGAATCTAAACTACATTTATCGATAGCTTGTTTTACTATAAAAATCCTTCTGGGCTTAAAATTTTGTTTCCTTGTATTAAGAAAGAAACGCCAAAGAGCAGGAATGAGGCCTAATAAAAGAAACACCAGGAAAAAAATATGTGTCGCAGTGCATAATGGGCTCTATCAGAGGCATTATACTTTCCACATGGAAGCCGATACAAAGGAGTTTTTAAAAATCTCCATGACATTGTTTCAATATTTGTTTTAATAAATATTTTTCTAGCAATCAAATACATTTAGCAGCATTTTCTAAAAAACAAAAGTGATTCTTTGCATAGTTTTTTTGTGTGTCTATGTACAGTGTGTGTGTGTTGCTGCATGTGTGTGTGTATCTGTGTACATGTGTGTGTGTGTGTGTGTGTGTGTCTGCAGGTATGTGTACGTTTTCTTATTCCTTCCTCTTTATGTTTTACTTGAACACTTGGAAGATAGTCATCTATGTCTCTTGGAATGACTATGTTCTATGTATTCTACAGATCAGTGATGGTATTTTATATGTAGCTATTAAAATGGATTTTTATCCTAAAAGGTTAATATCATCAGGTAAATTAAATGTATTAATAATATAATCTCATATATAAAGACTGGCTATCTGCCTTTCTTCTTTCAGAATACCTTGAGTGTAAAATGCACAAGCATATGATTTGTTATACAAGGCTTCAGTATTGCTTCGTGGGAGGAAACAAATTGTTTGATTCTGTTTATTCTTTGTTCTCTTGAAGAGAAGAAGAAATGAATTTGGTAGGAGTTGACAAACAAGCACATTAATGAACAAGGAGGACACTATATAAGAGCATAAGGAAAGACAATTGTACATAAGACTTAAAGTAAAGATATAAAAGAAATTCATGATGAGATGTGAACAAGAAATCTTCAAATAAAAAAGCTCTTCAATCTGCGGCAATTATTGAATGTAGAAGAGCTTCAGCTGGCCTTTGTTCACACTTCCCTTATCCACATTCAGTAGTATATCCAATCTGCTTTGTAGAGCTCACTATTAGACTATATGATCTATTCAGATTTTAATGATGAAATAAATATAACACTCACCTTACATGAGCCATCTAACACATCCACTACATTGCCTTTCCTGAAAGGTTCCAATCTGAACCCACATGCTACAGACTTTTCAGTTCTTGAAAGGACCAACTAATGGATTCCACTGCATATTTCTCAATACTCTGCTCACAAGATTGTAAGCTCCTTGAAGATGGAGGTTGTGTTAATCTTCCCTATAATATTCTTACCTGTTCTCTTGTTAACACTTTAATAGTTTTTAACTGAGAACAGAACAGAAAACAAATGCTAAAGTAAATTAAAATTCCCAAGAAAGGTATTATTAAAACTTTAGGAGCATCACAAGTTTCTAATGAAACCACAACTTTCCTATAAAGCACTCATAAGCATTCTGAAAGGTAATTATAATTTTCAACCTAGGCACTTTCTGTGACAAGAAAGTCTTCTTGGATGTATTTGGAGAAGCTGTATGTGGAGACATAAAGCAGAGGATGTCACATATTCAATATCATCAGTTAGATTGACTGTATGTATACAAGCCTTTAAAGAAAAATTTAAGATTACCTAAATTAAGACCAGATTCCCATGCATAAGTTGAACATAACTGAACCATGTGTGTGTCTGTGTGTGTACCTTTTTGAATGTTAAAACTGTTGACAACAGGTTGACAAATAACTACTAGCTATAAGAAAACAGCTAAGAACTTACTAAGTTTTAAAAAGTAGCTATAAGTACAGGAAACAGAGATTGCATTACACACAGAGAATAAAAGAAAATCTAGATTTCCCAATTCATAATGATTGTAGCAAACCATTAATCCATATCTCTGGAAATTTTCCAATGTTGTTGTTTTGTCAAATATGTTTAGTTTTGATTATATTGGATTCTATATCAAAACTGAAAGAATTATAAATCATTTTGCCTTATAAATTGATAGTGAAGTATGGACAATACCTAATTCCTAGCAAAAATCAAACAGTCTTTTTTTGCAGTAAAATAATCTAAATATTAAAATTGCAGCTTGAAAATGGTTATTTAAATAATCTAAATATTAAAATTGCAGCTTGAAAATGGTTATTTAGAATAATTCAGAGGAAACAGCCACAGATAGAACTGAATATATATACATATATATATTTACATATATATGAATAGTTTTATATTATGGACATTTATATATGTCTATTTACCTGATTTGAGAGTTAAAAATCTTCTAGTGATTAAAGTCATAATTTCTGGGCAAATATATTTATTTAAAGAATTTAGCTCAGATCTTTCAAAATAAGAAGGGATGCTGAAAAAAAGCATGATGGACAGATGATGGTGTACTGTATTGCCCTGATTATTAATAAACAGTGAGATTATTGCCAAGTGTGAACTAATTAGTAGTGTGCAATGTGTATATGGTACTCAAGACTAGGGTATTTGGTAACCAGAAAATCAACATAATTTGAACTCACTACTTTGTTTCTTCATAGAAGGTTTTTGTTTGTTTATGTTATCTCCTCATCTATATGACTGGTATAAACCTGGAAATCACATATTTCTTCTTTATGTTAAAACCATTACAGAGGTTGAAGGACAGTTGTTTTATTATTAAGACAACATAAAACACACTTTTATTTTTAACTTTTTATGAAAATACATTCATATTTTATTGACAAAGGCAGAAATTCCAGACTGTATATGGAGCTGAGCATAAGATATAGTGGATGGCATAAACCTAAAGAAGATTACAAATATATGAAAAATTCATATATTTTTCATGAGTTGAAAATGTAACTCAGTAGTAGAGTACTTGCCTAACATGCAAGACGCTCTGGGTTCAATCCCTAACATTATAACTTTGCGTCTTTGTGTTCTTTAGTGTTTACCCTAAGAAAACTTCTTTTCTTAGTGACTAAGAGTCTGCTGATTTCAGCAATGTTTTAGGGAGGAGGATTTGTTATACTACTGTAGACACAAATGTCAAATTAAGTTGAATTTTGTTTTTTTTTTGTTTTTTTTCTTTTTATTTATTTGTTTATTTATTATTTTTTTATTAAAAGTTTCCACTACCTCCACTCCTCCCATATCCCACCCCCTCCCCCAACTCCCCTTCACCTTCCCTCTCTAGTCCAAAGAGCAGTCAGGGTTCCCTGCCCTGTGAGAAGACCAAAGTCCTCCCCCCTCCATCCAAGTCTAGGAAGGTGAGTATCCAAACAGACTAGGCTCCAACAAAGCCAGTACATGCAGTAGAATCAAAACCCAGTGCCATTGTCCTTGGCTTCTCAGTCAGCCCTCCTTGTCAGGCACATTTACAGAGTCAGGTCTGACCACATGCTCCATCAGTCCCAGTCCAGCTGGCCTTGGTGAGCTCCCATTAGATCAGCCCCACCGTCTCAGTAGGTGGGTGCACCCCTCGCAGTCCTGACTTCCTTGCTCATGTTCTCCCTCCTTCTGCTCCTCATTTGGACCTTGGGAGCTCAGTCCAGTGCTCCCATGTGGATCTCTGCCTCTATCTGCATCCATTGCCAGATGAAGGTTCTATGGTGATATGCAAGATACTCATTAGTGTGGCTATAGGATAAGACCAGTTTTGGTGCCCTCTCCTCAGCTGCCCCAGGAACAAGCTGGGGACATCTCCTTGGACACCTGGGAACCCCACTAGAGTCAAGTCTCTTGCAAACCCTAAAATGGCTCCCTTAATTAAGATATCACTTCCCTGCTCCCATATCCACCCTT
>NC_022031.1:23693493-23697865 GCF_000317375.1 Microtus ochrogaster | reverse complement strand
CTAAAGGATTTGTTCAACTATGTTCATAGCAGCATTGTTTGTAATAGTTAGAACCTTAAGTTGAATTTCTTAAGACATTTACTTTCAATAGATTCATACCATTGTATTTGTTTAACTTTGATTTCTTGCTTCTCCTTAGACCATGGGTGGGGCATAAGATGGCATTTAAGGAAATGCTGCTCTCTGTAAATGTGATTGATTACTTAATTAACTGATTTGTTGGTTAAGTGAGTAATAAAGAAGGCTTTGGGATCTGGCAAACCTGACTTGCATTCAACTCAACAATATCCTGACAAAATAGTCCCTAAACATTTCTTAAGAATTTTTCTTAATCTTTTCCCTTTCCTTTCTTTTCATTTTCTTTCATTATTTTACACATAAAATTGAGATGTTCATAGTACCAGTTTTCTTTATCAAAAATTAAATTTGTTCTTTGACAATGTTGCTCACATGCATTATGCATTCTAATTTTTTGCATTCCTACTCTCTCTTATCTTACTCTCACTCTTCCTAGGAACTTTCCATCCTTCTTGCAAATGCTTTCCTACATTCATATTTTTGTGTTTTGTGATTCACTATCTACTAAGCCTGGAACACCTAATAGTTGGTACACATCTCACGATAATTACTTCTTTCCCAGAGTCTATCAGTAGCTTATAGTTCAGCATGGTGGATCCCAAGGGCTCCTTTCTTATCCACTTTACTATTGATACCTAGTGCTGGTAACTGTGACTTCTTAAGCTCAGAATGGCGGTTGTCTATAAAATGTCATTCTACACCACTTCTTTGCATCTTATGGCTCTTTTGCTCTTTCTGTCCCCTCTTTTGTAATGTCTCTTGAACCTTAAAAGGGGTGGCAGTACAAGTTCTTTATTGCTAAGCCATCAGCTGTCACTTGTTTCAAATGTGACATATGATCATTCATGTAAAGCCATGAAATTTTTTTCCTTTACACCCCAAAGAGTCTTTTATAATTAAGGCTTTATGGTATAAATATAC
Organism: Microtus ochrogaster; assembly: GCF_000317375.1. Classification (NCBI taxonomy): domain Eukaryota; kingdom Metazoa; phylum Chordata; class Mammalia; order Rodentia; family Cricetidae; genus Microtus; species Microtus ochrogaster. The sequence goes on along the minus strand of NC_022031.1, from coordinate 23,696,866 downwards.
ATATTTAGAAGGAATTTTGTTGCTATGATAATTAAGTTAAAGAACAGTAGTAAGTTTCACCTTGGCTCTGTGATTTTTTTTTTCCTTAGCTGGATGTTTTTGAGCAGGTTTACAGTACCTGACATGTATTTTCTTCTGTGGACCAGGGCTTGAATTGAATCAGAGAGTGATGGTTGCTTCTATAACACTGTGCCACTGTTGTAACAGTAGGAGTATCTTGCCTGGTAGGTTGGTATTATGGAATGCAATATTCACAAAAGGATATGGCTATAGATAACTTTACATCTGCACCATTCTCTCACTATGAAAGCTCCTGTTCTATTTTTCAGATTCCTTTAACATAAAAAAGATAGCATGTGTTTTTATTTTAGCTAATAAAACATGAGAAAAATAATCTGTTGGCACAATGTTTTTTTTCTCTCTTTCTTACACAGGAATGATTGATTCTATTCTTTCTTCTTACATCTTATCTTTGAATATAGTGTTATTCCTTTGAAAGAGGGTTAAGTGCCAATAAGCATGAAGGTGAAAAGTGTAGAAATATAGCAATAGTATATAGGTGCAGGCTGCTTACTTGTTCCCGGCCACTCAGACCCAAAACAATTACACAAAACTGTATTATTTAAAACACTGCTTGGCCAATAGCTTAAGTGTATTGCTAGCTAGCTCTTATATCTTAAATTAGCCTATTTCCATTATTGTATATTTTATCACAAAAAGGTTTATCAATAAAATCCCAAGCGTCTTTCTACTTTGGTGGTGGCTACATGGCATCCCCTAACTCCGCATACTCTTTTTTGATATCTCTGTTTGGATCCCTCCCCCAGCTTTACTCTGTTAAGCCATTGACCAAAAGTAGCTTTGTTCATTAACCAATAAAAACTACACATATACAGATTGACTTCTCACACCATTATGAGAGGCTGTGGATTCATTCTGGCTTAAGAAAAATCAAGTTTGACCAAGTAAGACCCCCTGAAAAATATCCAATAGGAGCAGATGGCTTAGATGATTCAACATCTCAGAGGACCTCTGTTGGAGTTTCCTCTGAGTTCTACATCCAGAATAGCCTCAAGACTGAAACCCGACATGATCAAACCTCAAAGAATATTCCAGTCAGAATTTGACCATAATCCTAAATTTTCTTTATGTCCCCATGAGATTATCAGTGACCCCAATCAGCAGGAAGCAGCCTGGGAAACTATGCTCATATTATCCCCCCCCCATAATGGCTTATGGATGTTTATCTTTGTTTAAAGAATTGGTTACAAATTGTTATGGATAGTGGTCAGGATAAAACTAAACAAAGGAGATTAGATTCAGAGTTCTTGTTTAGAAAAAAAGTGGGGTACTGTGAGACAATGATCTTGTACCCTATAAAAGTTTGTCACTTGCATTGGTTTAATAAAACACTGACTGGCCAGTAGTCAGGCAGGAGGTATAAGCAGGGTGACCAGAATAGGACAATCTGGGAAGATGAAAGGCTGAGTCTGTAGTCATCACTCAGATACAGGAATCAAGATGAGAATGACTCACCGATAAAAGGTACCAATCCATGCAGCTAACACATATAAGAATTATGGGTTAATGTAAGAGTTAAATAATAAGAAGCCTGAGCTAATAGGCCAACCAGTTTATAATTAATGTAGTCCTCTGTGTGTTTCTTTGGGACTGAACAGCTTCGGGACTGGGCAGGACAAAAACCTCTGTCAACAATAGTAGTTTATAGAAAAAACAGAATGATGGGAAAAGAAAACTTTGTCATTGCTCACTTTGCTGAGAAGTTCCAACACCCATTTGGCAACTCCTTCCAGATGTCTCCATATGATTTAGATGGCTATGCTACACAAGCTGATGTAAATCAGGTGTTCCTCCCCATTATCCTTAAGACTTTCTGCAGTGGGATTTTCCTCATTTTAAACATTCCTTATCTATTTGAGTCAAATATAATTTTCTAAAATATTTGAAATGGCTAATTATTTAATAGAAAATTTGAAAATTTAATAGATAAAAATCATTTATCTAAAATTTACTTCCAAGAAAGATATGTACAAAAAGTTGCTCCACATAACCTTAAGACTTTGGGAAATTACAATTTGTAAATAACACTTCCTATGTGTATATTTATATAATAGTCCTACAAGAATATTTTCACAATTATATATAAATATAAGTATAAGATTATCTTCCACAATATTGTCTGCAATAGTTCAAAATGGAAATAACATAATAATGAAAATGTACTTGAACTTAAGACATGTCTGGAGAATAAAGCATTATATAAATAGTAGAAAAGTACCAAAACTAAAGAAGCACCAAGTCAGGGCATAATATCTCCTGTAATCTTGCTGTATAAGCTGCCATTTTGTTTATAGGAATTTTATGAAGTGCTGAGTGCACAGTTCTACAGAATGACACAGATATGTCAATATCCACCTCAGTGAAGTCACTTATGTGAGGTCTGTGGAAGTCATACATCAATGCTTTCTAGTTAGTCATTCGGATTTCTAGCAGAATTTTTCACTTACAGGTGAAGGAGCAGTCTGAATTCATCTCCAAAAGCCATTGGTCCCAGGTTGAATTATAATGAACACAGGACCTAGTTGAAATAAACTAGACAAAAATCTCTTCATAGACCTAGAGGGTGGGCTCAAAGTCATACCACTAGCTGAGGAGCAATTGATAAGTATAGATGCTGGGAGAGAGATAATTAGTTTTTTGTTTTGTTTTGTGGTGGGTCCCCTGGGGAGGATAATCACACACATATGAACATACAAGCAGCAGAAATGGAACTCATTGTACATTTTTAAACTTGAGAACAAAAATTTAGGTGGGTGTGATATGGGAGTTATATCTGAGAAGGGTTAGAAATTTAGTTAGGTGTGGTATAAGGGTGACATCTGAGAAGAGTTAGAAATAGGAATGAATGTGATCGAAATAGATGAATATCAAATTTCTAAAAATTAAATGAAATATTTTAAAAATCATGAGTACATAAGACTGGGAGATTGTTGTTTTACACTCTATAGAGTACCATAGAATAAATATTTGGTATTTATTATTGAGATAAGATCCCTGTGTCTAGAAAACTTTCATGTGTTCAATTTGTAAGCAGTATTTCAGACACATAATGAAGATTTGTCACTAAATATAAAAAACATTACATTTTTCCCAAATGTGGTCACATAAGCATATGTTTGCTCATGAGTCAGTGTTGAGTTCCTTGCAAACTGATGGTGAAATATGTACATTTTACCCTGTAGAAAACTTTCAATCTTATTTTGGTCCAAAATGTTCCAAATGGGTCTTCTACTTACTTATAATGGCTGTAGAACAAACAAAATCAAATCTCTTTCTTTCTTTCTTTCTTTCT
>NC_022031.1:23680194-23693238 GCF_000317375.1 Microtus ochrogaster | reverse complement strand
TCTGTGAGTTCGAGACCAGCCTGGTCTACAAGAGCTAGTTCCAGGACAGGCTCCAAAACCACAGAGAAACCCTGAGCCACAGAGAAACCCTGTCTCAAAAACCAAATATATATATTCCCTTAAGATACAATAACTTCTGCCTCAAAATATTTGATACCTTGTGAAAATAGTTCACTAGCTGGGTGGTGGTCTTGAATACATTTAATTCCTGTAACCACAACACAATGGAGTCAGAGGCAAGTTCATCTCTGAGTTTGAGGCCAGCCTCGTCTACAGAGTGAGTTCCAGGATATCCAGGGATACACAGAGAAACCCTTAATTATAATTATAATTAATCTTATACAATCAGGACTTGTGTCTATTATTTCATATTATCTGAAAGGGGGAAAGAAATACATGTTTTTGATAAGGTGAAGAACAAAGAGAACCTTCAAATCCTTTTCAGGATATGTGCCCAGACAGAGAGGAATACAGGTTGATAGATACGCCCTTAGTTTACGAAGAGACAAATCAGGAATCTGGAGTATTACAGGATGTGCCAGAGTATTTATTTGTCTCAAAGGTTTCACTCACGATGTGAAATTAACAAAAACATAAAAACCTAACATGGCAAATCTCTATAAGTAAAACTGAAAGAAGAAATCTAAGAATTTGGTCTCATTGAATTAAAGATATTTCTCATCCCACTACCTCAGTTTCTGTTTCTTAGGACTGTTAGGAGCAGAACCAGAACGTGGGCTGTTTAGCTTTTCTTCCTCAGTTCTGGTTTGTTATCTCAGGCATCTTCACTGGTGTGTATGTTTACCCCCCCTTTTTTAAAAAAACTTCGTCTACAAAGTCATTTATGATAATTTTCCTTTTAGCTTAGTCTCACACAATCTATTATTTGAAAGCTGGAATAGCACACCACGTTCTCCCTCTGCCTGTGCTGTGTAAGCAGTTTGAAAGATGACAGATCAAAGATGAGTCTGAATTCATAATTATTGTGACATGTAGTTGGTTGATAGTATAGACACACACAATTAAGGAAATATGCCTGATCAAGCTAAGCAGTTTATCGAGGACTTCGATAGGAGTAAAGTGTGCAGAGTTACAAGATGCATAAACTTCTTTTTGCTTCCTCAAATGTCACTGTCTGTGATTGTCTTCCAGTTCCTGAACACTGTTTGTCTCATGCATAATAATTTCCTTATTTCCCAACCCCCGCCCCATTCTGGAACAGCTTTGCCTTTTCAACTCATTACTGTTCCCACCATTTAATAAGAAGGTTTTGCTGGGCTTTCTAATCGAAAACTTGCTTTTATCTTTCTTCATGAAAGAATTGAAATGGCTTCTTTCAGGTTGCTGGAGTCTCTAGGGAGATAAGGACCCTGCGGTTAACAGGATGAGAGATTTTTGTTTAGAAATTTTTATTTAGACAATGAAAAATGACCTCTGTAAACTCAAAGCTATCTTATTTTGGGGCTTTAGGCTTCTGGCAGATAAATCAATTGGGCCCTAGGGACAGCAAGGAAAAACCTTTGCAGTAACTGTGTCAGGGCAACGCCATAGATTTGTTGTGAGTATGCAGTTGTGTGGAATATAGAATGCACTTAAAAATAAATATCATTTTATTTTCTATTAAATATTCAGGATCTGGATTCTCCTCCATTCAGCTGTTGTAAGAAATATTTCTTTTTGAGGCAAGCGAGAAAAAGCAGATTTTTTATGTTTGAACTATGTGGCTATTATTGGGGATTTTGATTTTGACTTTTTAATTATTTACCTTGTGCTTTTTAATGGAGCTTTTTAGACAGAAATTCTCAAAGTTACATCCTCCTGTTTCAAAAATTCAGTATCATAAAAAGGCGTCTTTTTGGGTAGACAATTTCATTGTTAGCTAAATAATAGAATAGTAGGCCGTGTAAAATATGCTTTGCAGATTGCTGACACATTTTTCACACCTGTTCATCGGCTCCAGGAGCTGAGCAGAGCCTCACAGCATGAATTTGCACTGCGTGTTCTCTCGGAAGGAAGGATGTTGCACTTGGCTATCTGCTTTCTTACCTGTGTCATGTAGAGTGCAGAGTCAAGGTGAAAAGTTATGCAGAATAACCTGCAAATTTGACAAAGGAGAAAAAAAAAAGAGCCACAGGAGACAAATCCTCAACAAACATGAATGGATTTGCAGTTGTTAGAGATGGGACTGGTGATCAGCTTAGCAAAGGCGCAGTTTTGAAGGGGTTCTTTCCCCCATTTTACAGGAAAATATGGGTGATGGTTTACCATGTCTTTAAGACGATGACACAAGCTAACATAATTCATATGATGGGAAATGACAGTATTTGGAGAGTGCACAGCACATTAAGCAGTGAGAGAGACAGAGTGAGCTTCAGGAGGTGACCCAGGAATGCCAGAAAACATAAATCCTGGTGTTTGTTGATCTTTAATTTGACTGGCAATCTGAGAGTGAGAACAGTCTGTTTAATCAATGTCATCATTTTATTATAAAAAAATGCTGCTTTTCATTTTCTTCCCCTTTCCCAAGGTTTGCTGTGCTAGTTCCTAGTCAAAATTAATGTGTAAATATTATTTTATTGTTTTATACATCCTTTAATTTAGAAACCTGAATTTCAAAAAAATCTGAAACAATTGACAGTTTCTAAGTATCCATGAGTTGACTGCAGCACCGTGATGTTTCTTAGCAATCAAAAGTAGTTTTCTGCTCTAGGAGACACTAAAATAGGTTAAATATCATGTATATTGTATCTTAATTATAATTTTAAAATGAATGACATTATATCAATCTCAAAATATTGTTAGAAAAGTAGTATATTCTATGATATTTAAGGAACATATATAATAGATACAATGAATGGTTTTATGAATACCAACTCATGCAACCAGAATCTGCATATATGCATTTATTCCTTGCAGAATATATAAAATGATATAATCAATATAATATATTACTAACCACTGAGCAACCAGAAACTTAGACATATTGGTTGTTCTATTAATAAATGGTATAATATTTTATTAATAGCCTGCTGTTATTACCTGTGACGAGCGCACAGTGTCCTTTCAGTAAATACAGGGATCCCATTGCTTCTCATTATCAATGCAAAAGGTTCACTAAAGTATCTGAGATCATCTATGATTCTTATTAAATTTCTTATAGTATTTAAAAGCCTATAAATTTAAATATAAGGACATAATGCATTATTGGGTCAAAATAACAACATAATGTCACCTTTCATTTAAAATTATATATTGCACCTTAATATTTGGTTCAACTATAAATCAAGATTTACCATATACCCCAGGATCATATACCTACTACTCTTATGCCTTGGGTCTCCATGTATCTCAGGTTCTTTAAAAATATGTATCTAGAAAACATTGGTGCCTACCCAAATAGTCATCAGTGAGTATTCATCCAGAAGCTAGTGGAAATAGATGCAAAGAGCCACAGTTAACATTAGGCAGAGCTCTGGGAAAGCTGTGGAAGAGAGGGAGAAAGGATTGTAGGGGCAAGAGGGGTCAGGGACAACACTGGGAAACCCAAAGGAACAACAAATCTGGGTCCAAAGGGACTCACTTACATTTGGAGAGTCTGCATGAGACTGAACTATGCAATCTACATATTTGTGACAGTTGTGTAGCTTGTTCTTCTTGTAGGACTCCTAACAGTGGGAGCAGGGACTGTATCTGGCTCTTTTTGCAAGCTTTTGGGACCCTGTTCCTCACACTGGGTTTCCTTGCCCAGTTTTAATACAAGAGGAGGTCTTACTGCGCCTTGATATGCCCATGTTCTGTTGATACCTGGGGGAGGGCATAGAGAGGATTAAAGGAGTCGATGGGGGAGTGGTGGTAACAGAAGGTGATGGGGGAGGGACTGGAAAGAGAGGAGGGCCGGAAAACTGTGGTTGGGATGTAAAATAAACAAATAAATATTAAAAAATAAAATTAAAAAACCAGGAAAGAATAAACTTACTTGAAACCAGTAGAAAATCATTTGTTATTAATTTCAATTTTAAATTCACCTAAATTTATTGTCAGATTATAATATAAATAACAGAACCAATAATCTATTATACTGACACTTACGGTATTTAGTTGCAGTTGATAATGAATAGCTCACAGAAAGTGTTTAAACAATTTCATTGGAGACTTTTTGAAAAAATTAGTTTCTCATGAACACTGAAAATGACATGTGACCAGTTCTATTTATAACTACACATAATTTCCATGTTTATAAAATATCACTCTTTTTTGCTTTCTGAAAAATAATAAATTCAAAGATAGTATGCCCCAAACTAAAATCCAGTTGCTAAGGTCACAATGCTATTTCTCAGGGTAAATCACAATGCTGTCAGATGGATTCTGGATGTTCAGTCAAGATTTACTTCTATGCTTATTTGCTTTTCAAAAAAAAAAAATGAACACATCCAAAATATCTATGAAGAAGCATGAAAATGAAAAAGACTCTCTTAAAGGAACACAGATGACATAAAATTGTATACATCAATACTGGTGTTTAGCTCAATGTCCCCTACAATTAGTCACAATTTATGGTGTTTTAAAAATTAGTTGAATAAGGCAACAGTAGGAAGAGAGAGATGCAATGGCAAGAGGCAATAGAAGAATGTCATAGAACCAGTTTATTACTTATTAGTGTAGGACCAAGCAAACTATTAAAGGAAAAAAACAACTCCTTGAGGCACTGTTTTACAGTATTTAATGCATGTAATAACCAGATTGTGTAATTAGTTAGTCTCAGTTTAAACACTTAATTTATAATATTAGAATAGTATATGAAATGGTTTGAAGACATTTTCATCAAATGTCTCATATTTTTGTCTTTTCACTTTTATTGTTAAAATTATTTTTATGATTAAAATTTAATTATTTTTTCACTTTCTTCCCTTCAAAAACTTTCATACATTCCTCTTTATTTTCTTTAAAATTCATGACCATTTTTGTTAATTATTGTTTCATTCATATATGCTCCATATATACATATATATTCCTAAATACAACCTACTCAGTCTGTATAATGTTATTTGTATGTGTGATTTCTTGGTTGAACAGTTAGTATTGGATAACCCGTTGATGTACTTTTTCTTTGGGAAGAATTTTTATCCAATGCTCAGCATTTTTTGGTTGCCTGTAGTTCTTTGTGGAGGGTTGAAGTCTCTTGACGTCCCTAGTTCTAGCCACTTTAGCTTGTCTGCTATTGTCCTTTATTCAGCTTGTGGTTAGGGAATCATGTTGGTGACATGTTACTGGTGTAGATTCTAACAGTACTAGGAGACACAATCTCACAGCAAACTCTTACCCTCTGGCTCTTAGAATCTTTCCATCCCCTCTTCTGCAACATTGCTGAAGATACCATGTATGTCAGGCACAGTACACAGAGATCCTTGAAGTGGAATTTACACGAAGGTCTCCTCCCTGAGGACTTCCTTTCATGACACCTTCAGACACAATTCAAACTTTCAAGAGAAAGAAGTAACCAACTGTACTATCCAACCATGACTCCAGTGAACCGCAGCTATGAGCAGAGTGGGAGAATAACCAAGAGTACAATAGTAGCACAAGTAATCTTGTCAGTAATCAGCAAGTTTTTAATTGATCCTTAATACCTGCATAACATGAAGAAAATCATACCTAGTATTAGAAGTCTAACTAATTATTTATGTTAGTGATATCATGGAATTTGAAGGAAAACTTACATCTATAACTGTGATAAGCCAGCATAATTCCAAACTACGGTCTAAATATTTATCTTTATATCACAGATAAATATAGTCCTCATTCTTCATTAAGGGAATTTCTCTTTGTAATGGAGAACTTAGAAAACCACAACCAAACAAAATGCAGAGTTGTGAAGTTGAGTTCCAAAGGCTACATCTAAAAAGCAACCCCCACACCTAGGGATCAATATTTAAAACAAGAACAAAAGCAAAGAAACAAAAGACAAAAACAAACAAAAAATTGAAAAAGATACCAGAAATGGAAAAGGAAACTATTTAAAGTTAAGAGAAAGCAGTGAGTAAAAAAATTAATAGTAAATGGTGGCACCATTATGTTGATGACCACAAACCTCTAACAAGTAAGTGTCACCTGAAACTGGCGGCACATCTTTCTGGACATATTGAAAATTGTTATTCACAAAGATTCAATCACAAAAAAATGCATGGTGTTGGAAAAAATACAACATACCACCACAGCATCACAAAACAACTAGAGCTGCCTCTGTCCAACATGTGAGCTTCAATGGAAAGAGGAAATCGAGTAACCAGAATCGAAGCAGAGCATAAGAGATAGAAAAAGTTGTATAGCATAGCCAACTGAGATCTGACACAACATGGGAAGAGATTAAATAAATCCCTAGACCTCAACCCTTTATGTTTCTAGCTTAGTCATTATGTGAAACCCAACTCTAATCTTTGAGTACTGTGTTGGCGGAGAGCATGACGGTCATATGAGTGAGCAATGTGACAAGGAACCTCAATTTCTTTATAAGCCAAAATGAAATGATGCCAATGTTGAAGCAATTATTAATAACTAAAACTTCCTTTAAAATCTTTGGTCAAATTAAAGAAAAGAAGAAATAGATTTTATTTCGAGAAATGTTTAAAACATTGGAAAACAAATACTCTGAGAACTTCTGAAAGGAATGTAAGAAGTTGTACCAAAACATGAAAATACAAAGTTGTGTGTGTGTGTGTGTTTCTCTGTGTACACCCTTGTGGCAACTGTAGCAGTCTAAGTGAAGACAGACAGGGTTCAAGAGTTAAGCTAAAGGATTTTCAGTTTGGAAACAAATCTTTTTTTATATATTGATTTTTATTGAGCTCTACATTTTTCTCTCTCCTCTTCTTTCCTCCCCCTCCCCATGGTCCCAATGATCCCAATTTACTTAGGAGATCTTGTCTTTTTCTACTTCCCATGTAGATTAGACCCAAGTATGTCTCTCTTATGGTCCTCATTGTTGTCTAGGTTCTGGGATTGTCATTTGTAGGCTGATTTTCTTTGTTTTATGTTTAAAAACCAATTATGAGTGAGTACATATGATAATTGTCTTTCTGTTTCTGGGTTACTTCACTCAATATGATGTTTTCTAGCTCCATCTATCTGTGTGCAAACTCAAGATGTCATTTGTTTTTCTGCCATGTAATACTCCATTGTGTAAATGTACCACATTATCCTTATCTATTCTTTGGTCTAGGGGAAACAAATCGTATATGAACATTCTAACACATTGAGAGCATTCATGTTGCTACCTGATTTTCAACCCTTATCTGAGTTCACACCTATATTACTCAGAAATCAATGGGAAGCAGAACTTGGAAAGCAACAAAATGCTAAATGTAAATATAAGCAAGAGCTGATGCAGTACTTAGAATCAAAATGAATGCAAGTGGTAGAAGGCACAGTGAGCTTTTATGTGAAGGCAGGTTTCTGATTGGTATATGACTGGTTTTGAAATTATAGTCAGTCCAGGTGAGTGCTGCAGTGAGCACTAGGTTGAGGGCACTTTGCAAATGAAGGCTCCATGTGAGGTTTTATATATCATTGTGTTGGTTGTAAAATTTTATTAGCCTTTCCCACTGTGTCAAAAATATGTGAGGATAGTCAAGTGAATTTATGCAGGGGCCCCCAGTTTTCATTTTGCCCTAAGTTGCTATGTTACTCAGTGTTTTAGCTGCTGAATAACATTCCTTATCCACAGCTAATGAATGATATTTAATTAAAGATGAATGAGTATATAACTTGATGCCTCCCTGTCATTTTACAAACCTGTATTACTAAGATCTGGTGGCCCTTTTACTTCCTCCTCGTTTTGTTTGTGTTTTCATATCGCTGATATTTTTGTCCCATCAAAGTTGCAATGGCAATTTTAGTTTATGATTAGGGATAGATGCATCCTCAAAAATGGCTTATGTAAAATTCCACGAATAAACAATTGTGCAAGAAATTTTATAAAACTTTACTGAATTTTTAGTTTCCCTCATTTCCTTGATAACGTGCACTTAAAATTTTCTTGGTTTTTTTTTTTTCAGTTTGACATAGAGTATACTAACACTCAAATTGGGTTACAATTTTCTAAACAGTTCTAGGTGTTTCAGAAAATTTTAGTGTTGTGATGTTTTCTAAATTGCCATTTACTTTTGAAAATTATTCTTCCAGGATTTAAAAAAAATAGTTTTGTATACTGTTTTATTATAATTTAGTTTAACTTAAAACCTTGAGGTTCTCTGCAAAAAATAGTGCATCAGTGTAGAATAAATATTAATTAGTGATAATTAAAATAATACTGATGCACAAACCTAACTTTGTCATATTTTTACTTACATTACCCTTCCCTAAGGTCTAACTGGAACGGTATTGATTTTTACAACTAATGTGATATCTTAGTCTTGAAAACTGTTCTTAGATCTCTATTTTTAATGGTTGTTTAGTAAGACATAGATAATCTGAGGAGACATAGATAATCTGTTGCATTATTTATTTTTCCATGACTAATATTTGAATAAAGCAAAAACTAATTTTTTGATAGGTAACTTTTATCTAAAATCCAGAACTGGAAAGTGTATGTAGTCAAGATACACTTTTCAGAGAATCTTGAAATAATATGTGATTTTTCTTAGAAATGTATTGCTGATTTTTAAACAAACTAGAGGCAGTGTCTTTCATATGTACTATATATTATTTATGATTTAACTTAAAACACTGTTTTTCAATAGAATATTTTACTTGGATCTTCAAATCATGCATTTCTTGGGACTGGTTCACCTACTGGTCCATATCCACATAATTCATGCTTTGCAGTCATAGACTGGGTTGACATAGAGTAATAGAAAATGATGCATTGCCTGAATTTAAAGGAACATGGACTATTTCTGGATTTGCCGTGCAGCATAAGATCTGTATCACTTTTGAAACAAAGCTAACCAAGCAGACAGAGCAAAAAGATATCCATAGTATCCATTAATCAAGGTATAGTATATATACATATTTACTTTGTTTTCTTGGCATAGTTTTTAAGCCTGAAACAGAACAAAATTAGCCTTAGTAACTATTGATACTGATAATTACATCAGTGTAGTTGGAGAATTTTCCCCTGCAAAAGCAAATAAAGTCTAATTTACTTGAAATCTGTTAGATGCTTACTTCTTTATATACAGCCCTTTATTTAAGGGTTTTCACTGAGGTGTCATTAAACTCTCTACACTGTGAGAGTGTTTTCCCAGTATATTCATAAAGCTAACTCTACTACTTACAAGAAAATTAATTTCAGAATAAGCTAAACGTTGATTTTATGTAATATGAATACTAAATTACTTCACTTAAACTAATATGAACAAACAAATAGAAGAATAAACTAATGCATATATGTGTGTGGGGGTGGGTGGGTGGGTATGTTCATCTTCATAGAAAACTTCCAGTTTGACTAAAAATAAGCATTCTTTGGGCAGAACTGTTTCATGTACCTTAAAGCAGCTAGTTGTGAATTTCTGCACTCTAGAAGATATCAAGCATTCTCAAAATCTAAGTTATTTTCTTTCCCCCCAAATATCTCAACATTTCAAATCCTTGAAACAATGAACACAATTTTGACGGAGAGGTTTGGGAAGTGGGGGTGGGTATGGGAGGAGTTAGGGATGAACAGGAACAAAAACACATTGAGTGAAATTCTCAACGAGTTGATGGAAATAATATTTATTTAAAAAATATTTCTGGAAAGATGCCTAAGAGGTTAAAATATTTGGATGTGGGTTTAGTTCCAAATACCTATATGGCAGCTCTCTGCTATGCATAACTCCAGTTTCAGGGGATTCGATGCCCATTTCTGATCTCTGTGCACAGACAGTGCATAAATATGCATGCAAACACAGTAATAATATTCATCAGAGAAAATAACTATATATTTTTAATTAAAAATACTTGAAGATGAGCCAGTGTTGCTCAATAGTTGAAAGTATTTATTCAGCCTAGTGCAGCGATGGGAGCATTGTCCAGATCAGTAGAAAATGTGTGTTTTTCCTACCTGCTCCTTCCTCAATGCGAGTAAAATGCTTCCAACTTCATTGAAATTAAGCATTTGTAGTGTAAAGTCTACCCTCATCTCAACTTCATTAATGCTTTGCTTTTTATACACTTTTCTGCCATCTGCATGACTTATAGCGACCATCTCTCCTAGCCATATTACCATTCCTGTCAGGCAATTACTAGGCCTTCTGGGTATTCAAAAAGCAAGCTTAGTTTTTTTCCCCCCTCAAATGATTACAGTCATTCAGTACATATAACCAACTCTCAAATCTCCATTTCCACCTGTGTTGAAATTGAATCTTCACTGCAGCATTTAAGTCACCCAAATTAAAAACCAGCCAAATATATGACATACTGCATATATCGTTCACCTAGAAATAACTAACCACCCGTGATTCAACATTTCCTGTTAGCGTCACTACTTTCGTGGCAGACTACCCTATACGAAGAAAGGCATGTGGGTAAGGAGGAGCGCATGTGCTTGGAGACTGATACTCAGTTATTATCTCATCTGTAGAAATGATTCCTTCTTGTGGAGAAACAGCATTGCAGCAGCTTTGCCATATCTTCACCTTTATTTCTTGTTCCATCTCACAACCAGCTGAAAGCGGTTGAGATTGCAATATGCTGCTTCAGGTCTATGGGTGGAATTAATTTCGAACACATTTGAGATATGTTTTTTGCCCTTAATGTGTCTCTTTCATGTCATTTTGTTATTTATTTTTCTTAATAGACTTAGTAAAAAGCTCGTTCAAGTCAAAGTACCCCTTTGTTTGCAGAGAAATCATAATTGAAGAAAATTGGGAATAACATTTATCTTCTCCTCTTGTCTGCTTTTATCGCCCCCTTCTATTGTCCCTCTCCCTTTCTTCCCCACCATTTTCTCTCCTCTCATACCCACTCACACCAATACTTCTGTACCCTGACTATACATCCACTTCCTTTCTAAACACTCTTTCCAGTCCTTTGCTTTCATTCAAGAAACACTTATTAAACACTTGCTATGTTGAGGTGCCTTAGAATTAGAAGCATGTTGTAGAGTATTAGTTAACGATGTGTTACATCCATTTATGCTGTGAAATATATATATATATATATATATATATATATATATATATAAATGCAAATATGTGTTGCATTCTTTTATGTTGCATTTGCTTAACCCTTTGAGGCTGTGTTATTTTGCCTGCCTAAAACACCTGATTGGTGTAATAAAAATCTGAATGGCCAATAGCTAGGCAGAGTAAAGGATAGGCAGGAATGGCAGTCATAGAAAATAAATAGAAGGAGAGATGAAAGAGCAGGATAAGGAGCAGGACTCCAGGGGACATCCATCCAGCTACACACCAAGCCTTGCCTTAAGAAGTAAAGAAAATAGTGGTTTTTAAACATAAAGCAAAGAAAACCAATTCACAAATCACAACCCCAGAGAACCTAGACAACGATGATGACCCTAAGAGAGACATACATGAATCTAATCTCCATGGGAAGTAGAAAAAGACAAGATCTCCTGAATAAATTGGGAGCCTGGGGATTTTGGGAGAGGGTTGAAGGAGAGAGAAGTAGGGAGGGGAGCAGAGAAAATGTAGAGCTCAATAAAAAAAAAGAAGTAAAGAAAGGTATATAGAAATAGAGACAGGTAAAAGGGCAAAAGAAAAAAATGGATGGGATAATTGTTAAGAAAAGCTAGCAAGAAACAAACCAAGCTATGCCAGGCATTCATAAGAAAGAATAAGACTCTGTGTATTTATTTGGGAGCTGGGTGGCAGGCCCCTAAAAGAAAAAGGTAAACATAACCAACTACAGAAGGATATTGTAAAATGATTATACTTCAAGGTTAAAAAAAATGTATGAAGTCAAACTTCTCACAACAGGATTCCTGAATGAATGAACAAATTGATCTCTGATTATTGCGCCTTCTCTTGGGCTCTTTTTTCTTCTGTTGGTTTGTTTTGTCCTAACCCCAAGTGATAGCTTTTGTTTTATCTTATATTTTATTTTGTTATACTTAATAAAAATGAGTAAATTAGTGAATTAATAGAGATATTGCCACTAGGGTAAAAGTTAATAAATAAACTTTTACTTATACCTGATGAGAAACGGAAAATCAGTTTCTCCAAGAGTGACTATGCATATCAATCACTATAGGACAGTCCTCATGTTCAGGAATAGTAGACCAATATATAGCAGATGCCACGTGTGTGTGTGTGTGTGTGTGTGTGTGTGTGTGTGTGTATGTGTGTGTTTTCATTTGGCTATAATTTGGAAGGTTTTGGAGGGGCTTGGTTTTATTTTGTTTTCTTGTTTTGGTGAGTTTATTGTTGATTTGGGTTTTTGTTTGTTTTTTGAGAAAGAACTCAAAATTCTGTGGGTATGAAGCAGGAGGTAATCTAAAAGGATTTGGGGAAAGGAAAGAATATAAATAAGAGATATAATAAAAAATAAAAGTTTAAGAACCTCCCAAAAATTCTCACAATACATTTTATGGATGAGATATTTTACAGAGAAGAAAATAAAGATTGGGGAAGTTATATAATATTAGTAGAACATTTACCAAATTAATTTGGGGTCCAAATCTAGCAATTTTTAGTGTTTTACTACATATTTATTTACAAGATGACTTGAAATTCAAATCTAGGGAGTCCTGAAATCAAAATCTTGGCACTGAAAGAGAGTGGAGAAATGAATTGAGAAATTGAAGCAGCAAGTCTATCCAGAGGGCAGGAAAGACCTTGGATTTTGTGAAATAAGTTTATGTGAGTTGTTATTTGAGTGTGTAGAGTATTATGCCGTATTCATCCCAAAGTCCTTAAATCTATGAAAGATGGGAAATCACTTTTATACTTTTCTAAGAAGGTGGGAAGATGAGATTTATACCCTCCAAACTTTGCTCGCCTTCCCACCTTCATAACCACCAATGTTCTAGTATGCTACCTCCTTCTCTTCCTCTCTGTCCCTCTCTTCCTTTTTCTCTTTCTCTCTTCTCCTCCTCCTCCTCCTCTT
>NC_022031.1:23653252-23679935 GCF_000317375.1 Microtus ochrogaster | reverse complement strand
AGAAAAAAATATAGTTCAATAAAAACAATAAAAAAGAAAGAGGGAGTCAACTGAACAGTGGCAGATGGAGGTGAAGTGTGTTCAGAATGTTACTTAGTAGGCATGTGGAAAGTGAGCAGAAGAAACAGACAGAACGTAAAGTAGTCTGGGGCCAAACTGTATTATGTTCGTCTACATGAAGCCATGGACTGATAGACCATTTTACTCTTCAGCTTTTTGGGGATTTCATAAATTTTAAATATGACTGTACCTAGATGAGTCTTAAAGTATTTTTCATTAAAGTTTTTCAAACTAATCTATCTCTTAAAGAAAACTGTGTGGGAATTTAGAAAAATAAAGAAGAAGAAGTATACTTAAATAGGCTTGGGTTTAGGTGCCCACCTTTAGCAGAACTAGCTCCATCACATAACCGTTTCCTTTTTCTGTTTCATATTCTTCAGGATGGAAAAAAATATGTGAGGCTTCTTTGATTGTTCCTTCCTCTTTCCATTGTTCTTTCTTCTGTGAAAAAAATTGAAATAAGTATAATTATAATACATGCATTCCTTTCAACCTTCTTTATTCACATATTAAATACATTCACCATTAGGGACAATTCAATTAATGCAGCCTTGGATATACATGGAAACATGGGACACTTTATAAGAAGTTTATTGTCCTCATCAATAGGAAAATATGAAGACCTAATGTTCATTACTGTTTGTGTAGTATCTTTAATGAATATAAATGTTATTACATGAAAATTGGCAGATATATGTATAATTGTAAGTCACACAAACTAGTTCATATTTTAGTTTTATTTAATAAATAAAAACATTTGCTACATACTTCCATTCATGTATTTGCAAAATGCTGATTTTATTCTAATTTCCACAGAATTCTATAAGGAGATAATAATTATAATACATTACCTCTTACTTTAATGTTTTCCCTGTGAAGTCATTCTATATTATATAATATTCTTGAAAACAACAAGCCACTAAAAATTTAAAGATAGGCTCCTTCTGGCAAGAAGAATTTCTTCAGAAGTAGAACCTTTTCCAAACATATTAATATTTTCAAAAAGATGATAACCATATCAGGGATTAGACTGTCTCCAGGGTTGAAACTATAATCTCGTAAATAACTTCAACAGAGGATCAGTTTCTCCCTGAACAGGAAACCTGCTCATGAGGGAATCCCACAGACACACATTGCTTCAAAGCCAGGACCATTAAACACGTCAGATCTTCAAAGTGGGAAACATGCCACCCCTTAGCAAAATGAAGCCCTTTAAAGTAGGAGCCCAACAGCATTCTAAGAATTCTGAAGGAAAACTCCCGAAGCTTCACAAACACTGCTTCTAGGACCCAGTCCTTAGATTTTAATTTTAACGTGTTATGCAGATGGCATATAAGCAACTTTTTTGATAGACTGTATTTTTTAGAGCAGTTTTAGAATCCTAGCAAAATTTAGTAGAAACAGAGAGATTTCTTTTTATCCCCTGCCTCTACAAATGCATAATCTTCCTCATTATCTCTCTCCCCTACTAGAATGGTACATTTCTTAAAATTGATGACCCTCCACGGATACATGTTTTTCACCCTAAATCCATGTTGTGTGTTCTATTCGTTTGGGGGTGGGTGGGAGAGAATAACCTGTATAAAGTCCTTTGTTCTACCAACCATAACTGTTACCATCCAATCCCCTGGCAAACATGAATCTTTCGTGATCTCCAAAGATGTTTCTTTGGTTTCTTGTTGCTTGTTTGTTTTGTTTTTGTTTCTAATTTGTTAAATAGTTTAATTCAGGCAGTATGTGGAATTTTCATATTGGATTACTCACTTAGTCATATACAACTAAGCTTCCTTCTATGAATTTCCATAGATTTGCACCTCATGTGTTTTAGCACAAAGAAAAATCCCACTGTCCAGATAAGTAGCAGTAGTTTTTATTTAATGGCTTACTTAAGACTGTTTTCTTTTGTATTGTGAATAAAAATGCTATGAAATTCATGTCCAGTTTCTCTTGTTTATTTACAGCTTTTCAGCTTCTTGGGTAATGATCAGTATATCACAAGGTGATGGTATGCTTAAGTTTTGAAACAAATTTCAGACTATGTTTCAACGGGACTGTGCCTTTTGCTTTCCAATCAGCAATGGATAAAATCTTCTATTCTCTCTTTTATTGTTGATATTTGGTGAATTTCATTTTCTAAGTGCTGGCCATAGTAATGGGTATGTTACAAAAATCTCATTTTTGCCTTAATTGGCATTTCTATGATGACAGGTTTTGCTCCTTTTTGGAGACCGGGGCTACAACCCAGCACATATCTGACCAGTGACAGGTGCTCCACTTCTGAGCTATACTCTCAACCCTTGAAACACATTTCCAGCTGTGTGTCTGACATATTTATAACTCCTCTAATTGAGCTTTTTTTCTTACTTCTGAATTTTTAAAGGTATCTGTATATTTCCTATGGGTGTACTTTATATGCTTTTAGAAAATATATTTCCCAAATCTCTTATGTGATCTATGTCTACACATTCCCCATCATATGCTATAGTATTATGGACACTTCATTTTATGCTTTAAAGGTGGAATTTTTAAGTTTCTTTGTGTTTCTACTTCAGTACCATGTTGGCCATTCCAGATGCTTTTCCTTACCACATAAACAGTGTAATAAACATATTTGCTAAGTATGTATAAATAACACACTGATCTTTGTATTAAGATTTTATAGCATCTATAGATCAAATCGAGAAAACCTGTCTTCAGGTCTAATTTTATTTTGAAGTGTTTGCATTTAGCTCATACTATTTTAACTGATAGCAAAATGTTAGAAAATCTAATTATCAGTTTCAAAAGCCTTAATATAAAAATCGGCATCAAAAGCTTAGTATTTATATTCCTTAATTTAAAACAAAGATCTGGAAGAAGTAATTAAAAATGGTGTACAGAACTATAAGGATAGTTTCATTATCCAACTGACTCGGTCCCTATTATGTATGATTGAACATAGATTCATAGCAGCTAGAAGAACACAGTCTTTGGCAAAAACGTTAGTCATCTTGATTAACTCTTCAATTTAGGCAAAATGTTCATCTGATTCATTTCCTTGATAGCAACATTGTGTGATGTTCTGTGAGAAGTGACGAGTGCTCATCCATCATCACCACAGCTATCGATGTTATCAATTATGTGCTTGACACTATTTTCTACTTCAGATTTGTGTGCTACCAGACAACAGATACTTTTTGTCTGAAGCCCAAATTTCAATAACTTGTGATATTAGATGAAAGTAATGTGGTAAATTTAAATTAATCGAGTGTCTAAGAGAAGCTACTGAAATATATGGATATTAAGTTAAAATATGGATATCTTTATTTTTTCTTTTAAATTATCCATACATATGTATATATATATATACATATATACATACATACATACATATATATATATATACTCTAGAAATTGTCCATGGTATAACTGAAACTCCTTCCTATGATGTTCTATTTCTAAAGTTATTTGGATAGTTGATTCAGAATGTATTAATTTTAAAATAATGAGTATCAGAAGTTTGCTGTGTTAAATGTATTTATATCTGTAAAATCTTAGTGCTTTTCTATAGCTAGATGGGAGGTAGAGACAGGAGAATTTGATGGCAACTTGAGGCCTAGCTATGCTGGTATACACAGAGGCAAATAAGGAGACTACTCAAACTAGGTAGAAGTTGAAGACTGATGCCTGAATTTATCCTCTGATGTAAGTCCTGCCTGGAATTTGGATAGTACAGTAGATTTTAATCTTGCAGTGGGCATGGTGGCTACAAAGTTTGGGGAATGAATGACTTTCTCATTCCCTACCTGCTATGTCACATCTTTATAATCAGTTGAAACCATTCTGCAAAAGGCAACCTACTCACCAAAAGTCATATGCCATCATCTTTCTGTTCTACAACTTTGAGCAAAAAGACTTTCTGAGTTTTCAACACCTTCAAGGTATAATCTTTAAAATTTTTTTCTAAGTAAGGAATGCTTTCTGTGGGAAGCACAACCTTGATATCAGCACAGGGGCTACAATGGAAACTGAGGTTAAACATCAGATTTTCTTCCTTGTGGATACCACAGAGTAAAAAGGCATAGTTTACAGCCACTGCTGGAGATAGGAGCTGTTGTTCCATTATAAATTGTCCTGGGCTTGAGAACATAATTGCATTAAATTAAGCCAACATGTTTAAGAAGATATTGTATGTTGTTTGTATGCACATCACCTTTAGGTCCCAGGGCATCCACAAGACATATATCTGATTATGTTTTTATTAATTCATAAGCACTAAAGCTATGACAATGTATACATCATAATTTTGACTGATACTTTAACAATAAATGTAGCTTAACAGAATTGTCAAAAATTCAAGTCCTGAAAACTAAAAAGTATTTCATAAAATCATATAAGAATCAGAAATCATAAGTGAATTGTTAATTTTTTGCTCCAAGAAAGGTTAAAAGAACTATTCTGACTCTAAGACTGAAGAAAACAATAGTTACAGCGTTTAGAATAATTAACTGGGGTACTTATTTCTACCATACAGGAACCCCTGTGTTAGTTCACTGTCACTGTCAAAACCTACATGTTTCTGAACTTTAAAATTTAATTTAAATGAAAGTAATCTGTCTTTCCTTTTCGATCTTATGCCACAAATGTAAACTGGGGGATTTGTTTTGCTGTTGAGTCTTTCTAGCTTTATGAAGAACTTAAGATTAATTAATTAATAAATTAATCAATAAAGGTGCTGTAAGTCCCATAGATGTTAAATAACCAGGCTAGAAAATCTTGGTTTCCTGCTCAAAAACAACGGGCCCCCCATTAAGATTACATTTCTTTCAGTGTCAGGAATGATGCATAATCGTCAAACACGAAGTCCTGGAGCTCTACTTCTCAATTCTGGCCTCGTTTCTTTTGTTTGGTGGATTTTAAGCCTGGTTTTTTTTTTTGGGGGAGGGGGGCATATTATTTGTGTATAAAATTGCAGCAGAAAAAAATCAAACATTTTAAGAAAACATATTTGAGGATAACGGTAATAAAGCTCTTGCAGGCTAAAATGGATTCTATATTTTATTAAAAATAACTAACAAAGGAATAGAATGTTTAGTGCTTTTGAGATCTTTTAATATCTAAAAATAATCGCTAATGGTCAATTCTTTTATGTGTGAATTCACCGTGAATGCTGCAATGCTTTATGATTGAAAGACTTGAGCCTCAGCCTCACACAACAATTGTCATTACAGACAATGTAGCTGCTGGGATTTTTGTTGGTTTGTCTGTTTTATTGAAAAGAGATTTTCCATATACTATATTCCAATCATGCTTTCCCCTCCCCCAACTCTTCTCAGATCCTCCCCCACCTCCCTAACGTCATGCTCCTCTGAGGCTGCCCTTTCTCTTTAAAAGAAATCAAATAGACAAAAAAAAAAAGAAATGGACAAATAGAAACATAGAAACAATGAGCATACACATACACTCTAAAAACATAAAAGCAGAAACCAATTATATAAATAAAAATACCAATAAAACAAAAATATTCAAAGTAAACAATTTGATCAAAATACCTTTGAATTCATTGATTTTTGGCCAACACCTACTAGGCATGGAACTTACCCTGATGTGTACTTAAATAATCAGTGAGATTTCAATTAGAAAAAGGCTGTTTTTTTTTTAAGTGGCTATCAGTTGGAGATAGCGTCTTAATGAAGGATAGAAACCAAATTTAGTTCTCCCTCTCAGCTGTGACCCCATCTACTTGAACCAGTGTAGGCCCTATGCCTTCTGCATACCTTTTTTTTGTACAAATTAATGCATAAAAGCCTAATGATTGTTTTTCAGCTTACAATATAATATTTGATATCATAGCAATAAGATATTCATACTTTCTTATAATCCATTAGACTAGGATGGTTATTTTGTCTATTTATCTATGCATTTATTTGCTTAATTTTTTACTTATTTATTTATCTTGTGTGGGGGTGGAAGGGAAGGGAGAGGGTGGGGGAGAGAGAGAGAAAGGGAGGGAGAGTTGGAGGGGTGCTCTGGTTTCTTATATTTTTCTCTTGCTGCATAGTCTAGGCTACCCTTAAATTCAAGACTCTCCTGCTACAGCTTCTCAGTGCTTGAACTATTGACATGCATTGCAATGCCCAGAAATTTTTGTGTAATTAAAATCTGTGTACGATTAAATTTCTGACATTATTTGCTATATTGATCCTTTGGGAAACATTGTTTCACTGAGTTTTTCTGATTTTTGGAATAACAACCAGTCATATTTATTTATGTCAACAACAATTTTACCTGAATAAAAAATCTTAAGTTACCCTGAAACTGTCTTTAATTGGCAGGAAATGTTGTCGGATGTTTTCCCTGACAATTAGTCCAATCTTTTCATAAAATAAATGCCAAATGCCCACAGCCGAATTTCCAGTTTTCCAGCCATCCTTAACATACTAGCACAGTCTGTCAAAGACTGGTTCAATGAGCCAGGTTTTCAGATTGTGAACGTGTGCCATCCCCATCCAGAAAACAGTTGCAGTTTCTCCTCCAGTGTGATGCTTTATGCAGAGTCTGTGTCTTCATGTGGATTAATCAAAGTCACCTGTTGTTTTTCCTGTCTCAGTAAGTACATGAGTACATGCTAAAGGGAAATCTCTGAAGTCTTTGGACTATTCATTTTTAATTTGTTTTGGTGGTGGTCCTATTGAGGTAGAAAGGAAATAGAGAGAATGAGAGAGAGAGAGAGAGAGAGAGAGAGAGAGAGAGAGGAATAAAGATAGAAAGAATAAAAGGAACAAACAAACAAATAAACAAAAATTATCCACAGAAAACACTTCCTAAACTTCTGCTCAAAATGTAGGTAATGAATTATTGAGACTGTTCTAGACCTTGTCTGAGGGCAAGGATCTTGTTCTGTTTACTTGAGGTCAAAGTGCTCAAAACAGGGAGCCCACAATGCCAGCACAAAATACTCAATGAAGAAGTCAGGCTAGATGTCTGAAATCCAGTTCTCCTCTCTTCCATCCACCCCCTAAAGCAGGCTATGTGAGCATAACTCTGTCATTTCCATCTTTATTCTCTTCTGAAAGATCATGAACCCTGGAGACTGTAAGAAAGAAGAAATTTATTTTTTTAAAAAAAATACCCAAGCTAGTCATTTCCTTTAAGAAACACCACATTTTACTTATCATTAGCAAAAAGGCAGGCAGACAGAGACTGGCCTTTTGTTCATGAATTGGTAAAAATTAGTTCTTATAATGAGGAGAAACAAGAAATGGTCTCTGCTCTTGATGGAAGAGAAAACTGGTTCTATGTAGCACACAATGTAGGTGCAAACTGTTGTGTAGTGTGATGGATAGAGATGCTCTTTGCTCCTGTGTGGAGGGAACAATTATTTGACCTGGCACTGAACTTAGCACCTCACCCACCGCCTCCATCTTCACGACGGGCATTGGAGTGCGTGTGGTGGTTCTGTGATCTTCCCAGGCCCCGGGAATGGAAATTTGTATGTACGCTGCATCGGTTGTGATTGAGCCGCACTGATGACTAACCATTTCAGGCTGAACTGAGAGCACTACAGCCTCTTTA
This sequence comes from Microtus ochrogaster, assembly GCF_000317375.1. Classification (NCBI taxonomy): domain Eukaryota; kingdom Metazoa; phylum Chordata; class Mammalia; order Rodentia; family Cricetidae; genus Microtus; species Microtus ochrogaster. The sequence goes on along the minus strand of NC_022031.1, from coordinate 23,672,321 downwards.
AGTTCCTGAATCTTATCCCAATTATATTTCATTTAATAACACTCAGTGAAATATCTGGTGGCAGGGGAAATGAAACTACATGCTTTTATGGGATCATTCATCAAGAACTAATTGAAGCTTTCATACAGTTTAGTGCTGATAAAACAGTGTAACAATAAACAATAACAAAATTCACTGGAGAAGGATTTGTTTTGCCGTGAGGAAAATGGTTCTGTTTCATCCTGGGATTCCTGGTTAAAAGAGTCTCCCATTTACAAAGGGATAAGTGCAGGCTCCTCTGCATAAAGCCAGGGTGGGCGCTGTGTCAAATGCATTAGTGTTGCTCCGCTGGAGCCATTCTGGTTCTAAGTATCTGCTTTTGTGTGGGGCTCTGGCAGGAGGCTGCAGGACCAATAGGATTTTTTAAAGTTTCTTTTTGCTGCTTATTATTCTTGTGCTGGAAGCAGCTAGCTCCTCCATAGTTACTTCTGGAAATTTAGAACCATCTTAAAGTATACTTTCAAAAAAAAAATTCAGATTTTTTGTTTTTTAAAAAATGTACTTTTAAAGCGCCTCTTTGAAAGAATGTTTCCGTGCAAGAAGTTCACTGGCTTTTGTCATTGGCGTCCCAGTTTCCCACTGCAGAGTCTGGACCCTGAACTAAAAGCATTAAAGCAGAGAATACATTGGTTACAGATTCTTAGGAGGAAATGCCAGTAAATAAGATATATAGGAAAGGTGCTTCTATGTCTTGGAAAATTGACCATTCCTTCAAAGAGCAATGAGGATTCATATCAGATACAGGCTGGCAAGCACTTTGTTACAGCTGAAGTATTTATGTGACAACTACACTGTGTTTTTTGTAACAACCACAGATTTCATTAGGAAAGCATACTATCAGACTCGATTTACCTTGAAAGAATAGGACTATGGGACCGTCCTGTATTGTTTTTTTTTTTTAAATACTCTGATAACCTTGAATATAGGCTGTATATACACAATCATCATATAATAAACCCCATAAAATAGGATAAAAATGATATTGATTAGTAATTTTATATCCTACCTGAAAATCAAGACACTCTGATAATATACATACAGTCAGATATATTTTCATATTGCAAATTTTTTTGTGTAAATTTACTTTGCATCATAAAAGGGAAGTTTTGTAAGGATTCTTTAAGCAGTGGTTTTTTAGAAATCTTAATACATCTTAAACAAACCACTGGCAGGCTTATATTATTCTCTAGAATAGGAATGACTCAGAGAAACCTAAGTCAAATTAATGCTTTATTTGTTTAGTTGCCAGTCAGTTTGGTTAATTTGAGGCACATTTAATGAATAAAGAATATCTTTGTATGGTGACATCAAAGAGGTTCTGATATAATACATATGTTTGAGTGGGAAATGATGATAAAGGTTTTATATATGGTTTTCCTGAGTTAGACCGTATTTGAGTTTCTATTTAGATTTATTGAGCAGTAGAATTTTATAGCAAAGTTTCTGAAAATGTGAACAATAATCGGTTAGCTTAGATTAATTTAGAACAGGCCTGTAAAGCTTTTACTACAGTTCTCAAACACATGCGCAGCTTCTATTCCAGAGGAACTGTCTGTGTGCTGGATAATTTTACATCAGCTTGACATAAGCTCAAGTCATCTGAGAGGCGGGAACCTCAATGAAAAAAAATGCCCTATGCAACGAGGCTGCAGGTAAGCCCGTAGAACATGTTTTAATTTTGTGATTGGTAGAGGAGGACCCACCATCGTGTGTGGTGCCATCCCTGGACTGGTGGTCCCGGGTTCTATAAGAATGTAAGGCAGCAAGCCACGAAACAGCACCCTTCCATGTACTCTACCTCCCCATTTCTGCTCTGTTTGAGTTCCTCTTGCCTTTGAGGCTGAACAATGATATGGAGATGTAAGTTAAAGAAATTCTTTCCTGCTCAACTTGTATTTTGTTCATGGCGTTTCTTTGCAGGCATAGAAACCCTAAACTTAGACACTCTGACTGAGAATGTATACACAGGTCATGGTGTTTCATTGCAGGGATAGAAACCCTAACTAAGACACTCTAACTGAGAATCTGCATACAATCCATTCTAATTATTTTTGCAAGGTTCATTCATTTATTATTTTCTGACCTCGATCATGTGCCACTCAGTGAAAACATGGCCACCTAATCTCATGCTGTAAGTACCCTGCATCACTTCTCATACCTTCAATTACTGTTCAGAGCAGTGAACCCCCAGAACCTGAATTTCTTGTAAACAACTTGTTTTTTTCCTGATCTGAGTGCCTACAGCTACTCTGAAAGACCCTCAGGAGTTCCTGATGGCAGGGAATGGTTTCTGGTGCATTTGGCTGGGGCGTGGCTATGCCTGTATAAGCTGCCCCCAAACACAATAAAAGAGGTATTCTTGGGGCATTCTGGCTTCAAGGATGACCCGTGTCTCTGTCTCTGTTTGTGAGTTTTGGTCTCCAGCCCCTTGCCCACTTCACGAACGGTATGGAGGCTCATAGAGCGCAGACGGGGCATGGTGCGCCGCAAATCACTACAAACAGTTTTTCAATAAATGTTTTCCATCATTTGGCCCTTGGGTTTTGCCTGTTTGATTGTTTTCAGTCTAACTCTATTCACTGACGTTTAGGCTTGCTAAAGGCGAGTATAGAATCTTTTCACTGGTAGGTCCCACTTTAAAGACCAGAGTCTGAACGCTAATTATAGACTTTTAGGGACAGAGGGTACTGAGCTAGAGTGGAATTCTGTCATAAAAACTAACTGGGCAAGTCATTTAGTTTCTTAATTCTTACCCTACATATGACTTACATATGAAAAGTCATGCATGTTTGGTTACATTCTCTAGCAGTATGAACAAAGATCTTCTAAAGAAACGCCATTCTGATGGAAAATAAAGTTGCCTTCAAACTACTCAAAAATGATAATAAATGTTGTTTTGTCTGGGCTAGCTGATTAATAGTTAAGTGGGCTAAGGTACTGGTCTTAGCTTCTGGTGTATTGACATAAGATGGCCCACAGTGATCTTTTTTGTGACCCAAAGCAAGCCAGCAGAAACGATAGTGAGATAATTCATTATACATGTCAGCTTGCCTAGGCTATGGTAAGCATGTGTTTGGTAAATAAGTTGACTCAATACTGTTAAAGCAATGGGTTGTAAATGTGGCTAACATTTATAATAAATACAACTTTAGGTAAGTGAAACTAACATTGGTAATGGGGATGGTGGACTTGTCAGTTGGTTCATAGCCATAAAAACAGAAAACTGAACTACCCTGGAAAAGTAATATTTGCCTGAAGGCTGTAAAGCAAAAATCATATATGAATTTCTGTCCTTCCACTTCTCCTATTGATGACATAACATCTCCCACACTGATTCGAGCTAATCCCTTAACACAAATAGCTCTCTTTGTCTAAACATATTCTATGGGCCTTGATTCTTACCAGTAATATCCTGATTTGGAGATATTTTAGAGATTAATAAAACGTAATGTGTTAATTTATTACAGTGCTTGTAGACAATGGGCACTGATGGAATGATCATTCTTTCCATAGGAAGCAAACCCTTTTGAGGTGTGTTTGCCAGAGGTGTGTTTCGACCCTCTGCTAGCTTATGATAGCATCCACCACACACCTCATGTTTGTTAACTGATTTGGCAAGCCAAAAAATTGAAACTTCAATTAACAAGAAAATGTGATCAAAAATGACAAAGCAAGAAATATTTTTATGTAGCTACAGAATTCCAGTCATAGTTTTTTTTTCCAAGAGCCTGAAATAAAAAGTCCATGCTTTTTTTTTTTTGTTTTTTTTTTTTAGCTGATAACTGTTATTTTCCTTAAAATGTGAAAATAGCCCTTTTCCCAGAGGTTTTAGTAAAATAAACTGTGTAAGGATGCCAGGACTCTGCATCTCCCTTCTTCCCGGTGTACTTGCAACAGTGCACTATCAAGCTTTCTGATTTTGTACACTTTGACTAGAATTTAAATGCAAACTTATGTCACTTTCCTTTCCATCATTTGAGACACCAACTCATTTCATTTCCCCCTTAGCTGACTGAAATGTCTTCAGAACTGGATAAAGTACATACCACTATTCAAGTAGTCTCAAATTGACTAGGGCCTTGTTTAGAAATAGTAACTTCCTTACCGAATAGGATGATTCAGAGTTAAAGCCACTCATCTCTCCCTTTATACAGGCATTTTAGATATGGGCTGGAAGGAATCCCCAGACCAAGGATTCTCAGAATACATTTCTCTTGAAAGCACTTCGTTATCTTTATTTATTTATTTTTTATTATTTATTAAAGATTTCTGCCTCCTCCCCTTCACCACCTCCCATATCCGTCTCCCTCCCTCAATCAAGTCCCCCTCCCTCATCAGCCCGAAGAACAGTCTGGGTTCCCTGCCTTGTGGGAAGTCCAAGGACCTCCCACCTCCTTCCAGGTCTAGTAGGGTGAGCATCCAAACTGCCTAGGCTCCCACAAAGCTAGTACGTGCAGTAGGATCAACACCCATTGCCATTGTTCTTGAGTTCTCAGCAGTCCTCATTGTCCGCTATGTTCAGCGAGTCCGGTTTTATCCCATGCTTTTTCAGACCCAGTCTAGCTGGCCTTGAAGAGTTCCTGATAGATCATCCCCAATGTCTCAGTATGTGGGTGCACCCCTAGTGGTCCTGAGTTCCTTGCTCGTGCTCTCTCTCCTTCTGCTCCTGATTTGGACCTTGGGATTTCAGTCCGGTGCTCCAATTTGGGTCTCTGAGCTGAACAGAAAATTCTCAACAGAAGAAGTTCAAATGGCCAAAAGACACTTAAGGTCATGCTCAACTTCCTTAGAGATCAGGGAAATGCAAATCAAGACAACTTTAAGATACCATCTTACACCTGCCAGAATGGCTAAAATCAAAAACACCAATGATAGCCTTTGCTGGAGAGGTTGTGGAGTAAGGGGTACACTCATCCATTGCTGGTGGGAATGCAAACTTGTGCAACCACTTTGGAAAGCAGTGTGGTGGTTTCTCAGGAAATTCGGGATCAACCTACCCCTGGACCCAGCAATACCACTCTTGGGAATATACCCAAGAGATGCCCCGTCATACAACAAAAGTATATGCTCAACTATGTTCATAGCAGCATTGTTTGTAATAGCCAGAACCTGGAAACAACCTAGATGCCCTTCAATGGAAGAATGGATGAAGAAAGTATGGAATATACACATATTAGAGTACTACTCAGCAGTAAAAAAAAAAAAAAATGACTTCTTGAATTTTGCATGCAAATGGACGGAAATAGAAAACACTATCCTGAGTGAGGTAAGCCAGACCCAAAAAGAGGAACATGGGATGTACTCACTCATATTTGGTTTCTAGCCATAAATAAAGGACATTGAGCTTATAATTCGCGATCCTAGAGAAGCTAAATAAGAAGGTGAACCCAAAGAAAGACATATAGTCATCCTCCTGGAGATTAACTTTCATCGGGCGATGAAAGCAGACAGAGCACTTCGTTATCTTGACCCAGTAGGGACAAAGGGAGACGATGATGCAGAGAGGTCTTTTGTCATTGCAAGGGCCTTAAAGAGTAAAGAGAAGTCGGAGTTATCAGTATTATGCTGTACTTTAGTAAATGTCCATGGAATGTATATTTCATTATCAGTAACTTTTACAAATGAAATTTATTAATCCTTAGGAATATCACTTAATTTGAAATAACGTGACAGCGTATGAATCTTATATAAACGTATCTTCTGTAAGCATTACAAGGGTAACAGTGAGGGAAAGCTTGTTTTTATACAGGAAAAAGCAAATCTGTTTACCACAATATTGTTTCTTGAGATCTTTATACGAAATATTAAACAACACTTTGAAAATCGATTTTAGGACTGTGATATGAAGAAATGTATTTAATCTAGTTTATTCACAAGATAAATGTAGGATTTGTCCGATATTAGTAAGAAGTAATGGTAATAATTTTTAAAGGAGACAACTTGCAGTCAAGCATGCTGAAACGGGTTGCCAGGACACTTCCCTGCAGAGCATGCCTGGGGGGGGGCGGTCAAGAAGGAAGGAGAAGCTGTGGTGTGGTCGGCAGGTATAGGCAGAAGCACAAAGTCAGGCTGTAAATAATTGCTAGACCAGCTACACTTAAGAGCAGTGAGACCTAGGATGAGCCCGTAGACAAACTCATTAAGGCGAGGTCATGGCTGTGGAGGAAGGCGGAAGTTGAAACAGCAGTCAGGTTGAACTGGACGACGTTAGAAAGACAGGCTTCTGGAGGCTGATGGCAGACCAAGGCCAAAGGCTAACCCTATTTTGTTTTTTGTTTTTTTTAAATTGATAATAGCTTTATATATTTTGGACTGTCAGTATTAGAAACATTTAAAAATATTGAGGCAATATTTAAAATGACTACAACTAAAATACAAAAATATATTCTTAAATTCCATATATTTGATAAACACACTTTCAAATAGGTTTTTTTTCTGAGACTTGTACTCACCGTGTATCCTGTAACTTTATACTTTGATCTTACAGACCTATAGCTTTTTAAACATAATCACATATTATTCCAAGATTATAGTTACTGCAATGAATACCCTTTGGAACTATAGCTTTTTTCACTTGTTATCTCAAATATGAATAAATTTTATTAGGAGGAGGGGAGAAGGGTGGGAGGAGGGGGGAGGGAAATGGGAGGCTGGGAGGAGGCAGAAACTTGTTTTTTTTTCCTTTTCTCAATAAAAAAAAATAAAAAAAATAACATAATACTAGTTATATTATTCAGAGAGCCCGAAAACAATCAAAGAAATGATTCGCTTATCCTTCTCCCATTGTAGCAATCCTCACTTTGGATTTCTACAATAAAATTTTTGTCCTAATTTCTATCACTTCAAATTTCCAATTTGTAAGTTATTTAATTTCAATTGTAGTGTAATATTTAAAATCCATCCTTCAATCTTGCAGATGCTTTTAATGTTTGAGGTGCTAATATGTATCAATGTGCAGCTAAAGTGACTCTCCGCAGCTGTTGAGGTAGCAGGAATAGTTTCTGAATGTGAAATGGAGGTTAGCTTGCCCACAGTTAACGTGGCGGTGGCTGTCACCTCACAGCCACACTGATGGTCCAGTCCTTGAGAGGGAACACGGGTGGGTGGTCAATAGCAGAAAACAATGTTTGTTGAAAAAAACAGATGCTTCTTGTCACATTACAGATACACGGCTTCATTTTTCAAATGCTCTGAAGTAGATATGTCAAGGCTCTTTTAATAGATAGGATTATAGGTCCAGGAGCATTAAAACTCTGGCTATGATCACATCACATCGCACAACTATAATCAGAATCTGTAACTAAGCCCTCAGTGTTTACCTTCCTGAGAACATTCAGTGGGTACCATACTGAGAGTGCTTAGTGTGTACCATGCTGAGAGTGCCCAGTGTAATGCCAGTGTTCTCACCATGTGACCACCGTTTCCTGTTGCCTTGACTTCCCCACTATGATGGACTGTGAACTGGGAGTCAAAATAAGCCCCTTCTCACTGAAATTGTCCTTTTCGTAGTACTGGTTCACAGACATGAGACAAGGAGATAAAACAAAGGCCTAGCAAATATTTCAGCAATGAGAAGTTACCAGGGATGCTATGGTGCTTGAAGGGAGTATAACACTATGACATCACTGCTCATGCATATTTGTCTAGGTTTCGTCACATTCAGGGGAAGAGAGAGTTAACAGGTATGGTTCAGAATAATTGTCCTTGGAGAAAGAATGAGGAGACTCTCCATGACCAATAATATTTATAGAAATTGAAACATTTATCTTGTGAAGACTCATAATTCAAGAACTCTACTTTTGTTGCATCCAAAAGGAAATACAGAAACATCTTTGTAGGCATTTATGAAATCACTATTTGCATTATCCAGCCCTATGTTTTCTTAGTCTATATCTTGTCTGCCTGTGTTTTCTATATTGTATCCATATCACTGCTATAAGGTATATGTGAGCAATAAAGAATTCTGAATATCTTTAAGTTGAAGAGTTTATGTTGGACTTCTCTGAGTTATCTGGATTATCAGGAACATCATGAGCTGGTTGTAGACCAGGTAAGGTGTAGAGCAACAACACAGGATGAAATAAAATTACACAGAGTCTCTACTATAAGTAAGGAGGGTTGCTGGCTTCTGTTCTGTCTCATTTTTCCTGAAGTACAAGGCTGTTTTTAACTTTATATTCAGTGAAACATGTCCTGTACTATAAAATTCTACTTTAGTTGAGTTTCTGTCACATGCAACCTCAGCAACTGTAACTGTCAGGTCAGAAGTTAAGTTTAAAATTTATGGAGCTAAGAAGTAAATAATGGAGGTTTGTATTGACATTTTAGCCAAGATGATGCGTATGAGAATAAGGCTGATGTGGAGGATTTCTCACTTCAGAAGGAGCAGTAGTTGTCACTGAATACACCGGACTATTAAAAGGGACTCCCAATTTCACAAGAAAAAACACAATTAGAAAAGGCATACATAATTAATAAAGAAGATAATTGTACCTATATTAGTTTCAGAAATACCAGATTGTCAAGAAGGCAATTTTATTAAGTCCTTTTAGATGTGGGTTCTTGACATCATGAATTAATGTTTAGGCTTCATGTGGAAGGATTTGTTTTCCTCTTTTAAATATTTCAGGCGCATCTTATGGAAGAAATAAGTTGCGATAGAACAGAATTTGGTCTTTTATTTCCTTTGCTTGTTCTTTCATGTGAGCAGTCTGAAAATAGTTCTGAAACTAAGCTTTTAATTCAGTCATGTTATTTCGATTACCTTTCTGTTGTTCTATACCCTGCCAATACACTATTCTAGAAATGATATTGAAAAGCACTGTCAGGGGTTATAGTCAATCACGGCAAGGAAGACATGATGTTTCTATTTGTTTTCTTATTCTTTTCTTTTCTTTTTTTCTTTTTTTTTTTTTTTTTTTTTTTTTTTCGAGACAGGGTTTCTCCGTAGGTTTTGGTTCCTGTCCTGGAACTAGCTCTTGTAGACCAGGCTGGCCTTGAACTCACAGAGATCTGCCTGCCTCTGCCTCCCGAGTGCTGGGATTAAAGGCCTGTGCCACCACCGCCCGGCTTGTTTTCTTATTCTTAAGAACTGCTATTGTCTAGAAAAGAGCTCAAGTTCACTTTTTTTCTGTAATCTTTACGTAGTACTTTTATTCATTAAAATTAAGCTAGTATTACCCATTCTTGATTTCTTTTTCAATGCTATACCGACAGTTACAGCTATGTGTGTGTGTATGTGTGTGTGTGTGTGTGTGTGTGTGTGTGTGTGTGTTTTCGGAAACTAAAGAGTAGATAGTGAATCTATATACTAGGCAGATTCTCTTCAATGAGGATTTGTTCTTGGTCAAAACCCATTTCATCTCCCTGATCTCAGGAAGGGTCTTACAAAGGTGTTTGACTACTGATAAAACTTTTCTGCTGACCAAAGCTGCCTTCAGAGCTAACAATTGCGGCTGTGTGTTGTGTTGTATTCCTGTGATCCTAGCACCAGGTCTGAGAAGGTTCAAGGCCAGGCTTTATTACATAGCAATTCAAGGGCAGTCTGGGCTACATGAGAACTTGTCTGTCAGAGTAAACAACCTAAATATGACACAACATTAAACAAAAATTAAGGCGAGGTGAATCCCAGAATAGTAAGTGTACAAATATATCAACCACAAGACAAAATAGAAGGGGAATTTTATTGCTTATTTTAATCGATTTCATTGAGTAAACTGTTTAATCTCTTCCTGTATTGGCAGCTACTAAGTGAATCAGCAGAGCTCAGAATCTAGACTCAAGAAAGTGTTCTTTTCTTTTCTTTCTTTAATAGCACATTGCAGGTGTGCTTTGCCTTATTAGCCTTAATACTCTACTGCTAGTGCTCATATTAAATAAACACAAGAGTAGTTATTTGCATTACAAAATAGTGTGTGATTTTTAAACAACTTTCTTTTTGTATAATAAGCCTTCTTCCAAGTTCACAAATTGGGAATCAATTTGTAAAATGTTAATTGTTCAACCTTTAAGGATCACAACAATTATGTGTTGTTATGAATTTACCTTGCCTTTGAAAAACTAATGTTTCACTGCTTGCCATTTTTTCCTAAAGAAAAACAGCAATTAGGGAGAAAAGATCACTTGACGGTAGCTCAAGAGCTGATCATGTTTATAGGGAATAAAGGCTTTAACACAATCTACTGCTTTCACAGAGGTGAGCAGAACTGTGTCTGTGCTGAATTAATATGATCAGATATTCTAGTTTTTCTGTCTCTTCACATATTAGCCAAATCTGCTCGTGTAGGCAGCTAAGAATAAAGATGACAGGTAGGCTAGAATATAACGAATTACCATAATCCTAGCATGAAACAAGGAGGCACATCTAAGAATGCTTCTGTTCCTCAGAGAGTCAGGGAGCTATGTTCTAGGAAGTCTGCTAGGATGATAATAAGGTGACTTAGCATCCTGATTAATATGGACATCAAAATCAAAGCTCAGAATCCAAAGTCAGTTCAGTGTTTTGAGCCTTGGGGCATTATAAAGGATATACTTGATGTTAGGTGAAAGAAATAGAAAAATATAAAGATTGGTATTAAGGTGATCCTACGAGTAATTTAGTCTCATCCACATTTTGTTAAAAAAAAAGTTGCATGTGATCCAAGCCTGGACATACAGAGACTGTTGTGTGTTGTACAGAGAGACAGGACGAGGTTTCCTGACAGTTGGAATAGAAGTAAGTGTCATCTACGTGAATGTCAATGCATAAATACTTTGGTCCTAAAGGCAAGGTTCATAATACAAGGGGAAAAACAAATAAGAAATCATAAATATACATTTCACATATCGATAAGTACACACATGTTGAAAATCACCGTTTGTATTGGAAATTAACTTTACGCTCATCAGGTTGCAAGAAGTGTTTCCTATCAAAACAAATACAGACTATCACTCAGAGGATGTAGTCCTGCTGTCCAAAACTTAAATTTCATAACAGAATATTGCATGAGTAGCTAATGAGTTATTACAAATTTTATTACTTTTTATGCTTATAAATCTCATGAAATTTTACCTGTTTTAATTTTTAGATTCTGTAACAATAATTAGAAAAATAATAATTATAGATCAGTGAAGGCTACCGTATTTAGAGCTCTAATTCCTTAGGGACCACATTCTATCAAAAGTTGTTGAAACAAAAAAATCCCATTTAAAATTATTATGCATTCGAGATATTCAATAAAGAAATTTTGCTTTTGTATCAACAGAAGGAGCTAAATGAAACAAAATCTTTTAGTTCTAAAGTTGTGGGACAAATTGTATTCACAAAAAGTCACTCTCTAAAGATAAGGGTTTCAACAGCATAGTAGCACACCTAAGAGGCCAGATTTGTCAGGCTTTCTACAGGTTGCTTATTAACTAGTTGGCTTGATCTGGTAGACAAAATAATAGGAAGGTGATATGAATCATTTTCAAATTAACAGAAGAGACTCTTTTTCTCTCTGCGTGTCTCTGCCTCTCTCTCTCTCTCTCTCTCTCTCTCTCTCTCTCTCTCTCCTCATCTCAGGTTTCCTTCTAGCTCTCAGATACCATGAATCTTTCTCACATGCCCCAATAAAGGAGTGTTCTCCGATGGGTAATAGAGTACCTTGCACAAGAGCAATGTAGACAATATTCAAAATACAAGGTACTTCCTGTTATCTCCTAATGTAAGGTGATCTTGAGCTATCTCAAACAACGTGTTGATGGTCAAGCTGTCCTAACCCCAGTGCTATCCATGAGTGACTCTTCTCAGCCATACGTTAAACTTTTTAACAATGACTCTGATTAACCGAACCTTCTTCCTTTTCTCAAATAAAGTTTTTGTTTTATTGAAATCCTCAAGGACCTCTTAAGTAGCATAATGCTGTAAATTATTTTAAAAATCTGCCATACCACTACTTGTGTAATCTTAGATACTTCCTGCAAGTTATATATTTATATTCGTAACATCCTGTTCAATGTGAGTCATGATCATGTGTTTCATACATATTAAAAAGCTGTGAGTTCTACTGACTTCATTTATATTTTAAGTTAGAAGTTCCATTCTGCTTATGCACTTTATAAAAAGTTGGTATAATATTACTTTAACCTAAATAAGTTGTCAGAGGTTGCTTAATAAAAAATGTTTTAGTGAACTGTGAGTTCAAATCGATTAGATATATTTACATATGAGATACAATCACAGAAAAACTCACCAAGACTGCTCTGTTCACTACAGTTAAACTTCCAATACATTGGGGGTTGGCTGCTTTAATGCCTCAATAAATAATTTTGTGTGGCAAACTACTCATTGTAACATCAAGTATTTTCTTGATTGTTTTAGATTGCAGTGAAACCACTTCTGATGACATGTACTAAAAACAGGAGCACAGATTCAAAGGAAATGGAGCATCTATTGTGTGATGTGATCTTAAACCTTTTGGATCAAATGTCTTACATCCAAGACTTTATCGACAGCTGTAGCCACAGTGTTTCAGGTCTGGACCACATCTTTTAGCTTCACAGTTTTCAACTGTTAAGGTTATCATCTGATTGGAACGATTATGCAAATTTACATGCCCTTTAAGAAATACTACACACTTGTTGTTTGGTTCAAAAATTAACATTTGTGTTAGTGCTGAAATGCTAAAAAAAAGTAACATTGTATTTAAATTCCATATAAATAATAAGCTTAAACATGACTCGTGTTGATTTTTGTCTAGGTTTAAGCTTCTGGACACAATTATAAGAATATTATTTGATACATTTTATCAATACATTTTAAAAATCCCTCAGACAGATCATCCAGTAATAACGGTTATTTCCATAATTATAAGCTATTTTATATAATATTTAAAAGTGTTTAGGAGTTTTTTAAAGCCATGCACATTCATGTAATATTTTATAGCTGTAATGAAAAAAAAATCTCCTAAATTTAAGGTAAAGTCCATAGATTGTCTGAAGTAGAGTTGCACACCACACTGGAATTAGTTAAATAGCAAAGGATTTCTTTGTATTGTTGTTCTTTTTCTTATTTTTCTATTCTAAAGAGATTTTTATTTAAAAATTAAATCACAAATTTTTTATAATTTTTTAAGAATTTTATATTTAAGTATTCATTATTTTCACCCCTCCCTCTCCTTCATTCAATTTTTCTGGTCACCTCACTCCTTATCAAATCCATAAGCTCTTCCTTAGTTATGAGGCTACATCACACACACACACACACACACACACACACACACACACACACCATACATATGTGTTTGCATGTATATAGATATATAGACTCATATGCATGCATACATGTACATATTATATGAATTACCATATATATTCTACCATTCCCATTTAGTGTTACTCACGTGTAATTGTGTAAATATTTAGTACTGACCCCTTGGGTTTAGATGGCCTGTCACGTGACTCATCCCTGTAGAACACTGATCTGCTTCTCTTGGCAGCTATTTACTTGACTGTAGCTCTTCATACAGTAGTAGCCGAATTAGTGTTTAACATTTGAAAATGGGAATAACAAAAGCTCATATATCACATATCATCCTGCTATGTATTTTATGCAGAATACCTCTTTGCCTTCTTGTCAATTAGCATTATTCTCCATTTTGATCCAGAAAGAAATCACTCTCATAAAGCATTGTTATCATCCTTTGTTTACCATTTCTGGGAAATTAAGTTCAAGCACATGAAGTTAAAATGTACCAGAGATATGCCTTTAACCACTGAAAAGGATGAAATGTGCCTCTAGTTATATCAAGTCCAGGAGATTTCTCAGTCTGCACTAATCTTAAACTGCCTGGCTTTTAGGAGATGAATTAGAAGGAGAATTTGAGTTGACTCCAGGAGTCAGATGTAGGAACTGTTATTATGATGTAAAGTCCAATAAAATTAACAAATCTGATAATGCTAGGTTCTTATTCTTGAACAATAAATATAAAATGCTCGGAATAGCTGAGAATATATTTGGCCTTTTTTTTTGTTTTATTGAAAAAATTTCTGCCTCCTCCCCGTCTCCCACTCCTCTCCCCCTCCCCCCACTTCTCTCCCCGTCCTCTCCTCTCCCCCTCCTCTACTCCTCTCCCCCTCCTCTACTTCTCTCCCCCTCTTCCCATTCCTCTCCCCCTTCCCTTTTAATGTTTTAAGATGTATTTATTTCATTTTATGTATGAGTATTGTGTTTGCTTGTTTAATGTATAGTATGTGTGTGCCTGATGCCTGTGTAAGTCATAACAGGATATTAGATCCTCAGCAACTTGAATCACAAATGCTTGTGAGCTGGCAAGCATATTCCTGGAAGAAAACCCTGGTCCTCTGCAAGACCTACAAGGGCTATTATGTATAAGCCTGAGTAATTGCTTTCTGCTCTTCTTTGTTTCCTGAGATAGTGTTTCTCTGTTTATCTTATGCTGATCTGTACTTCACAATTTTTCTGCCACAGACCTTTCAAGTGTTGAGGGTACATACATCGATTGTGATACCTGGTTAATCTTAGCAATAGAAAAGGAATAATTTTTTTCAAAATAAATTATAAAACCTCTCTAAAAGAGAGCAATATATTGCTACTAATATCTATGTTACTTTGAAACTTATATCTGGATTTAAATATTCCTCTGCTTTACTGGACAAGAAGGCACACAATGTGTTTGTGTGTGTGGTCTGTATGTGTGTGTCTGTGTGTGTATGTTTTCTTGTTTTTTTCAAGACAGGGTTTTTTTCGTGTAACAGTCCTAACTGTCCTGGAACTAGCTCTTGTAGACCAGGCTAGCTTCAAACTCACAGAGATATGCCTGCCTCTGCCTCCAGAGTGCTGGGATTAAAGGTGTGCACAACCATCACTTGATACGCTTTAGAACTCTCTCAATTTCTTCAGGTTGGCTTTCAGAGCCTTGAGAAAAAATGAGGTTTAAAAGTTGGTGCCATCAATGTGGAACAAGGGAATACTCCTCCATTGCTGGTAGGAATGCAAATTCGTACAGTCACTGAGGAAATCAGTATGGTGTTTTCTTAGAACTATGTTAATAGATACATCTCAAAATCCAGTTATACCGCTCTTGGATATATAACCAAAGGACACCTAATTCTACCACAAGGGCACTTGCTCATTAATGTTCATTGCTGTATCCAGAAATTGAAAACAGCCTAGATATCAGTTAACAAAGGAATAGATAATTCTATGGTATGCTTACATAATTGAGTAATACTCTGTTGTTAAAATATGTATGAGGAATCAATGATGAACACAACAGATGGCAGTGCACTTCAGACTTTTGGGTCCGTGGGGGTCACAATCAACCAGGATCCTCCCATTCCAGAGGCCATCATACCAAGTACTGCCCAAGGTCTGTAGTCTTGGGCATAGGAAAGAGGAAAGGCAACTGCACCACATCATCTCTTGTGGCTGGGCAGGCAGTACTCACCAAGTGCCAACTGTGAGCCAACCAAGAATCCTGTTGCTGGGTTGTTGGGCAACATTGTGGTGAAAGTGTGAAGTGGGGAGTTGGAAGAGTGGAGAAAGCACAATGGTTTCCAGATTGGGGAGAGGGGCAGATCTGAAGAGGGGAGGATGGTGAAGAAAGAGCTGATGTGAATGCTAGCTGGCCAGGGAGAAGTCTGGGCCTTGGCTATGACCGAGGGTCAGATCTTGATCTGGGACTCTGGAGCATTCAAGGGAGCCTGTGTTTATGTCTGTGACTGGTCACCACTGACCATGCAGGGATCTGTGGTCTGGGCTGGCATCTGTGGTCATGAGGGTGTCCAAGGGCTATGCTGTTGCCAGGGACATCCTGATATGAGTGGCGCCTGTGCTATCATCTGGGACCATGATGTCATCTAGACACCCTAAAGTAGCCAGAATCTGAGTTGATGCCAGGGCTCCTGATGTCACTAAAGGCCATTTGGGTGACTGGGGTCTGTTCTGCTACCTTGAACCATGAAGCAAGTAAGCTGGGCCTACCCCTCAGGGGAGAACTTGCCCCCATACTTGGCAAAGATGGCCCTACCCTTCACCATAGATGTGCACCACACTATAGCGAACCCTGTGGAGAGGATGCAGATAAGCCAACCCAGAGGGCATAAAAGCAGGAGAGCTGACACCACCCCCTTGTCTAACATGTAATGGTAGATATCCTCCCCCCTCACCCATTACCACCTGCAAAAGTTCAAGGACAGCCTGGTCCACAGAGTTATTCCAGGTCAAAGACATACAGAGAATATAAAATAGAAGTTAAAAGAAATGAAATAGAGATTAAAAATAAAGCCGCACGATGATGGAAAATACACAGAGACTTTTGATACTGTATGCTATTATGCTCTCTTTGAATTGTTTGAATGCTGAGGAAAGAGCAAAAGCTACTAAAAGATATTTGTTTATAAATGTTGCAGAACTAATCCAACATAGATATTTTGAAAATGCCTTGATTTGAAATTTGGATCTAAGGACATGATGCTCACTGGCTGCAGTGCATGAGAAAGTAGTCTCTGGGCAGCACATTAACTAGAGCTGACCCTGTTGTCTGGGACATAGGTGAGCCAACCTTGTGGGCATGAGAGCAACAGAGCTAACCATGCACCTGCCTTGTCTGTAATGTGGGGACATGAGTGAGATAATGATATCCTTCCCTTCTAGCCCTTGATGGAGGAGGGTCATCTGTCTATGTGTTACTTTCATTGGTTATTAAAGAAACTGCCTTGACTCTTTGATAGGACAGCAGCTTTGATAGGCAGAGTAGACAGAACAGAATGCTGGGAGAAAGAAGCGATTCAGGCAGATGCC
Source organism: Microtus ochrogaster (assembly GCF_000317375.1). Lineage (NCBI taxonomy): Eukaryota > Metazoa > Chordata > Mammalia > Rodentia > Cricetidae > Microtus > Microtus ochrogaster. Next base: position 23,655,499 of record NC_022031.1, on the reverse strand, counting down.
ATTATTCTTCTCCCCGAGATGGATGTAGGCTAGAATCTTTCCCGGTAAGCCACCACCTCTTGAAGGTACTGAAATTATTAGAAATGGATTAATCAAGATGTGAGAATGAGCCAATAAGAGGCTAGAACTAACTGGCCAGGCAGTGTTTAAAAGAATACAATTTCTGTGTAATTATTTTGGGTAAAGCTAGCCAGTGGCCGAGAGCCGAGCGGCGGGAGGTGGCCCGCAACTTCCGCAGATGCTTCTACAAGCCACTGTTACCTGTGGCAGGTGAGAGAGCTGGCTCCAGGGTCAAAATAGTGAGAGAATTAGCTCTGCCCCTCACCAGTTGCACATAGAAGAATGGGCCCTGAACCATTCCTGGGCAGCACACTAGAGTCGATTCTGTTGTGGGAAGGGGACAGATGAGCCATCTCAAAGGGCATGAGAGAAGGAGAGCTGACACCCCCTTGGACACTCCCTATAGCAATTGGGAGAGAGGGCCCTGCACCTTGCCTGGACAAAGCAATGGCACTGGCCCTGGTGATACGAGTGAGGTGGATGAGATCTGAGGGTCCGAAAGCAGGAGAACTGGCCCGGTTCCTGCTGTAGGCTGCACTGGGTGAGCTAGCTGAGGCAGAGCTGGAGAGCTTGCCTGGGTAGTGACAATGAGGGAAATCTAGCGAGTTGACCAACCAGAGCTATGAGTTGGCTAACTCCAGCATCAACTGAATCTATGAACTGCTGGAGCTTGTGAAAGGGGATGAAGCTACAGTCCTAAAACAGCAGGGATTCCACAACACAGGACAGCAACAAGATATCTAAGCGGAGCCTCAGTGGGAGTCCATTATCAGTGGCATTGCAGGAACCAGGCCTTGAGCGAAACCAATGACTCGTGGCAATGAACACTTGCAAGTAAAGATGAATGGATTAAAGGATAATCTGTGTGACTCATGGCCACACCGCAGCTTCCACAACAATATTCTGATTTTTTTTTTGTTTTTGTTCTGTTTCTTTATTTTGATTGGTTATGAGATTTTCTTTTAAATCTGGTTTTGATTTGGTGGAGAGATTGCTAGGATAGAGGGCAGAGGAGAGGATGCAGTGAAATAAATCTGATTGTCACAAAGAACCAACAGAAGTAAAATATAAATTTAAAAAATTAAGAAGACATGATGAAATTTGCAGGCAAATGGATGGAATTAGAAAACAAAAACCATCTTGAGTGAAGTAACCCAGACCCAGAAAATAAATAAGGTGTATAGTCACATAATATGGATATTAGCCATTAAATAAATGATAACCAAGCTTAAATCAGAAAACTCAGAAAGGAAGGCACTAGGAGAAAACACACAGATCTCCCTAGGAAGGGAAAACAGAATAGCTATTTATGAATGAACTTGGCTGGGAAAATGGGGCGGGGTTGTGAGGACCAGCTAGAGAGGGAGTAGAAGGGAGATGAAGTTGAAGGAAGAAATGTTGAGAAGAAACAGAATCAAGGGGAATTCGGGGTGGTGGTAAGATAATCTATTGAAGTAGAAATGTCCTAAAATATATGGAGGTAATCTCAATGAAGCTTGCAAAAGGCTAGGAAGAAAGAGTCCAACTGGCCATATTTTGTTACCAACTGGAAGATTCTAGTATCAGGACTAGGTTACATCCCATTGAGTACCTCCCAAAGAGGTTCAATGGAAATGTCCAAGCAACCCAGGCTGTTGGCAAGACAATTATGCTTTGCTGTTCACAAACTGACAGCAAGGCAAAATTAACAAAGACAACAGCCATACAAGGCACTGAATGTAGAATGAGCTGGTGCCTATGGAGAAAATTCACCCCATGTCCTTGTGGCTTTGGTAGCTTTCAGGCTAACAAAAGAGAAACATAAACACCAACCCAACCACGAAACCTTTTATCTACCATTTGTCCCCAATCCAACCCCCCCCAAATTAAACTGCTATTTATCCTATCTGTAAGACATTTTAGGGCAATGGCAGCACAAAGATTGTGGGAATAACCAACAAGGTGGAGTAAATTAGGGCCTATTCTGCTTGATGGATTACCTGACACTGCTTGGGTAGCCAAGAACGAGAGACAAGAGAGCCTAGAGGCCTAGAGTAAAACCAAATGCTATTGATCAAAAAAGAAAAAAAAAGAAACACAATAAAATGGCATCTAATAATATTCTGTTATACCTATAGATCCATAGCTCAGGCATCATCAGAGAAAGTTCCTCTTACAGCAGATGGGAACAAATACAGAGACCTGCAA
>NC_022031.1:23648851-23653121 GCF_000317375.1 Microtus ochrogaster | reverse complement strand
AGAGAGAGAGAGAGAGAGAGAGAGAGAGAGAGAGAGAGAGAGAGAGACCTCCATCACATCCCTCCACTCAGAACTCAGGGAACCCCACAGTAGAGGAGTCAGAAAGAGTGTGGGACCCAAAGGGAATGACAAACATCAGGAGAACCAGTCCCACTAAATCAACTGAGTAAAGCTCATAATAACTCATGCAAACAAAGTAGCAATCACAGGGCCTACTCGGGTCTGCACCTGACCTAGAGGGCCACATGTTTCAAAATTCCGCACCAAGATTACCATCTACAGAGATCTTTGGAGACTAATAAATCATTAGGCTAACTTGGAAACCCTACTCCAAATAATTCTCATTAATTTTACTAAATCCAGTTCTGGCAGAAGAGACTTAAAGACATTCACTTAATGAAAGCTTTCTGCATATTTGTCAAAAATATAAATTAGAAACATGGGAAGAATTTATATGTACTATAAAAGGTAAAATAACACTTACTATGTACAAATCAAAGAATAAAGTTTACCCCCCCCACAAAACCCCAAAAGGCTGGTGGTATAAAATTCAGAAATTGTTTCCCAGATATCCACTCACCTTTCTTTTCTTTGCCTATTTTTTCTTTCATCTCAATTTTGCTAATCTCCCATTCTTTCCTACCCTTGTGTGATTTCCTCTAACTCCCTTGTGCCACATTTAACTGTTACCTTATTTATCATGAGCCTAATGCATTGAATGATTTCACTGGATGATGTGTGCCCTGGGATATTATCTTGTTGCACTAGTCAATTAAATATGATAATGTTGAGCACTCTGACACAGGTAAACACTCAGGTGAATGAGCAATTCACAGTGAAGTACAGAAGTTTCGGTAGTCATGTGTATGGCTGTAAGTAATACTTATTTCTATTTAAGTATCTCATGCTCTGGTAGATGATACGAATCAGAAACAATATTAATGAACTATAATATTTGAAAGACTTAAGTGAAGCCAAATAAATTATTATATTTAGATTTATCTTGACGAAAGTAATAAGTAAAATGTAAACGCAATATTAATTTTTTTCTTTAACATTCACATATCAGGTCAAGTTAGACTTAATGTTGTACTAACTCATTTATAAAATATGTCACCATAGTTTCTGGTCTTTCTTAAAATACAGTATATAGTTACTTTAAGTATATACGTAATGTTTCTCCACTACATTTTCCTAAATCCTTTATTTATGAAATTCATCTATTTAAATATCCCTTGTACTGCTGCAGGAATGTTAGTTGTCAAAAAAAAAAGTTAGAACACGTTAGTTCAAAAAAATGCAGGGCCTACTGATAATGTATAAGAGAGGCAATTGGAAAAATTCTCTTTATATTGTGATCGAAATCTAAAATGAATGATGATACTTTGACAATAAAGCATTCATTTCTGGGTCAGTTTTATTGAGAAAGTTATTTTTCTTCTGCTACAAAACTCCTATTTCTGGCAGTAAAGTAGCAGCATTCTTAATTATGTTAAGCATGTGTGAGTAAGAAAGGAAATAGGATTGGATGCTTTGTTTAAGAAAATGTTGCATTTATTTTCCTGTTTTTAATCCAGTCTGTATTGTTCCCTCCCTGACCCACTCCCAGTTTACCCAGGAGATATATTCTATTTCCCCTTTCCAGGAAAATCCATGTGTCCTTTTTAAGGGTCCTTTCTTTTCTAGCTTCTCTGGGGCTGTGGATTGTAGCATGGTTTTCCTATACTTTATTCCCAATATACACTTATTAGTGAGTAAATACCATGTTTATGCTTATGGGCATGGGCTGTCTTACTCGGGGTCACTTTTTCTAGTTCTATCCATTTGCTTTCAATTTTACTGACGTCATTGTTTTTAACAGCTGAGTAATACTATATTGTGTAAATGTACTGTATTTTCTTCTCCCATTCTTCAGTTGATGGACATCTAGGTTGTTTCCAGGTTCTGGCCATTATGAATAATGTTATGAACAGAGTTGACCAAGTGTCTTTTTGGTATAATTGAACATCCGACATCCTTAGAATATATGCTCAAGATTTGTATAGCTGGGTCGTGAGGTAGATTGATTCCCAATTTTCTGAGAAACCGCCATATTGATTTTCAAAATGGATGTTCAAGTTTTCACTTCCACCAGCAGTGAATGAGTGTTCCCTTGCTCCACATCCTCTCTAGCATAAGCTGTCACTTATGTTTTTGATCTTAACCACGTTCACAAGTGTAAGACAGAACATTACAGTCATTTTGATTTGCATTTCCCTGGTAGCTAAGGATGTTGAACAATTATTTAAGTGTCTTTTGGCAATTTAGGGAGCTTTTAAAGGGCTTTTGCCTTGCCTTGACAAAGTTTGGCAGTCACTTTTCTGTTTATTCTGCTGGTACTGTTTGAACCACATACTGTCAGCAGTCAAGACAAGAGCAGTTTCTTGCCCTAATTGCAAGCAACTCTGTAAGGATGTTTTTACTTTGAGTATGAACATTTTTAATTTTTTTTTAAAAAAACTTTTCTCTTGCCAAGCCTAAAATGGCTCTGTTAATTAAGATATATACTTCCCTGCTCCCATATCTATCCTTCCTCCATCCCAACCCTCCCATTCCTGCAGACTCCCCCAGCCACACAACTGTCACCCATAATCATAGGGCCTAGTTTGGGCCTATGCAGGTACCCCCACTATCAGTCTGGAGTCGGTGAACTCCCACTAGATCAGGTCAGCTGTTTCTGGTTGGTATCCCATCATGGTCTTGACACCTTTGTTTATATTATCATTCCTCCATCTCTTTGACTGGACTCTGCAAGGAAATAGAAGCAGTCTTCAAAAGCTTCCCAACCAAAAAGAACGAAGGGCTGAATGGTTTCAGTGCAGAACTCTACCAGAACTTCAAAGAAGAGCTAATACATATACTCCTCAAAGTGTTCCACAGAATAGAAACAGAAGGAACATTGCCAAACTCTTTTTATGAGGCTACAGTTTTCCTGATACCAGAACCACACAAAGACTCAACCAAGAAAGACCATTACAGACAAGTCTCACTCATGAACATAGATACAAAACTACTCAATAAAATACTGGCAAACTGAATCCAAGAGAACATAACCACTCCGGAAAGCAGTATGTCAGTTTCTCAGAAAATTGGGCATCAAGCTACCTCAAGACTCCGCAATACCACTCTTAGGCCTATACCCAGAAGATGCTCAATCGTACTTCAAGGACATCTGTTAAACTATGTACACAGCAACATTATTTGTAATAGCTGGAAACTGGAAACCTAGATGTCTCTCAACCAAAGAATGGATAAAGAAAATGTGGCACATTTATACATTAAAATACTACACAGTGTTAAAAAAACAATGACATCTGGAAATTTCCATGCAAATGGATGGAACTAGAAAAAAAAATCATCCTTAGTGAAATAACCCAAAGCCAGAAAGATGAACATGGCATGTTCTCACTCATAAGTGGATACTAGGTATAAAGCAAAGGATATTGAGCCTATAGTTCGTGGTTCTAGAGAAGCTAAGTAACAAAGTAAACTCTAAGTAAAATATACATAGATCCACCTGTAAAGGGAAAATAGACAAGATAGCCTGACAAAATTGGATTCATGGGGGTGGGGGAGTGTGAAGAGGGCAGAAGGGGAAGAGGAAGGGAGAAGGAAATGGCGAGGAGAACTTGAGGGAATGGAATAGTCGAGATGAAAGAAAGAGTGACAAGAGCAAGGAAAGAGATATCTTGATTGAGGGAGCCATTATGGGGTTAGCAAAAACTTGGCACTAGAGAAATGTCCAGGAATCCACAAGAATGGGTCCATGTTCATCATTGCACTAATGTTAGGGCAATGCCCTAATATCTTACAGACAGTCGATAAAGGTTTTACAGTTGTTTATAGTTTTTTTTTGTTTGTTTGTTTCTCTTTGGAAGTGTTGAGAGTACATTCCTGTATCAAAGTCACTGAACCATAGAGAAGAAAGCTACATGTAGGTACCAGATCCACACCTCCATGTTCAATGTGTTGTTTCGGTGTTATCTTCAGCAATGAGTGTTGCTGTCAGATAGTGGAGAGCAACCTGTAGCCATGTCAGCATCCTGGGTGGTTTGGGGATTCTTTTTTTTTTATTATTGAAAATAAAATTCTGCCTCCTCCCAGCCTCCCATTTCCCTCTCCCTCCCCCAACTCCTCTCCCCCTCCCTCTCCAGTCCGAAGAGCAGTCAGGGTTCCCTGACCTGTGGAAAGTCCAAGGTCTTCCCCCCTCCATCCAGGTCTAGGAAGGTGA
>NC_022031.1:23646696-23648389 GCF_000317375.1 Microtus ochrogaster | reverse complement strand
TACCCCTCTCCAACCATAACTATCTATTCTATTTTTCTTTCCTAGTGAGTTCTCCCTGTTCCTTCTAGTCCCTTATTCTGTACCTACCCTCTCTTGTTCTATAGATTGCAGCTTGTTATCATTGATTTCACAACCAATTTTCTCATATAAGTGAATACATTCCATATTTATCCTTCTGTGTCTGGGATACTCTACTCAGGATGATTTTTCTTTTCTAATTCCATCTACTAGTCCACAAATTTCATGATACCATTTTATAATAGCTAAGTAATACTTCACTGCGTAAATGTACTTTATTTTCTTTATCCACTCTTCTGTTCTATTTCACCTTGATTTTAGTTAGAAACATGCTGTCATTTTCTGCCAACTTTAGTTACATCTGTACTGAATGTGTATTGTATCTCATCACAATTCCTTCAGCACTCTACTTACATAGATGATATTGACATTATTATGCAAATTATGAATAGAAAAGGAAAATATGATGACATACCTGTAAAAAAGTCATAATTAATCACATCACTCTGCATGTCCTGAAACTCGCTCTGTAGACCAGACTGGCCTTGAACTCCTAGAAATCTGCCTACCTCTGCCTCCCAAGTGCTGGGATTATTTTGGTTTTATTTTATTTTTTTTTTCTCTGTGGCTTTGGAGCCTGTCCTGGAATTAGCTCTGTAGACCAGGTTGGTCTCGAACTCACAGAGATCCGCCTGCCTCTGCCTTATTTTGGTTTTAAAAATAGAGTGTGAGACAGTTGGAAGGGACTAGGCAGGTAGGCTGAGAAGATGAGATTGATTTTATTTACTTCAATTTCATCAAAACTCAACTCATCAGCCTCACTTTTTATGTCAACACTAACTGCTAAAGCTCTTTTGCATCAAAATATACTTATAAATAATATTATACCTAATGATCAGGTTATATATATTTTGGAATATATGCACATATGCATGTGTCTATACTTAATAAAATGGACAATAAATTTGAAAGAGAGCAAGAAGCGTTATATAGAGGATCTAGAGAGAAAAAAGGGAAGGGAAAATAATATAGTTATGTCATAATCTTTAAAAAAGAAAAGTAAAAAACTATGTCCACTGAAAACCAAGTCATAAAACTATTTTTTAATTAGAAATACTTTTGTATGTACCGTTTATTAGACTTACACCTACTAAATAGAACTGGTACCTTCTATAATTTTTTAAATATATTCAGATTAGACTTGGTATGACTGGAAATGTCCAGTCTCTTTTTAGTTTAGGTATGTGTGTGTGTGTGTGTGTGTGTGTGTGTGAGTGTGTGTGTCTGTGTGTGCATGTGCATGCATGTGGGTGTTGTGAATGTGAAAGAGTATTTGTATACATGTGTGTTTGGGTGTGCATGTATGGAGGTCAGATGAGAACATCAGGCATTCTGCTCTATAATCGTCTGCCTTATTCCTTTGAAATAGAACTTCTCACTGAACCCCAATGATCCTCTGCTGTGCATCCAGACCCCAATTTAGATTATGTTGACTTTTATCTTAGTTACTTTTTAATTGCTGCGAAGCAACACTGTGACCAAGACAACTTAAAACAAACAGACAAACAAAAATAAAGCAAAAAATAAAAGAAGAAGAAGAAGAAGAAGAAGAAGAAGAAGAAGAAGAAGAAGAAGAAGAAGAAGAAGAAGAAGAAGAAGAAGAAGAAGAAGAAGA
>NC_022031.1:23619734-23646596 GCF_000317375.1 Microtus ochrogaster | reverse complement strand
GAAGAAGAAGAAGAAGAAGAAGAAGAAGAAGAAGAAGAAGAAGAAGAAGAAGAAGAAGAAGAAGAAGAAGAAGAAGAAGAAGAAGAAGAAGAAATGTTTACTGGGGATTTATAGCTTCAGAAAGTTCTTAATCATCATGGTGGAGAGTATGGTAGCTGTCAGGCAGGCATGGTTCTGGAGTAGTTCCTGAGAGCATTTATCTTATACATCTTGAGATGCTGCTGCAAAGCAGAGAGAGAAATGAGAGAGAGAACTGTTGGAATGGTGTGGACTTTGGTAAACTCCAAGCCACCCCAGTTACATATCTCCAACAAGACCACACCTCCTAATGCTTCCCAAATAGTTCTATCAATTGGGGCCTGTATTAAAATATACAATGGGGACCATTCTCACTCAGACTTCCACAAGTCATCAAGCGTACAGGATCATACCTGGATTTTCAGATGTGTTATTTGTATTTGAATCCAGGCCCTAATGCTTGCATAATGTGTGTTTTTACCCACCATATCAGCTAAGCCTCTTCAGTCCCTTTTGAAATGAAAAAGAAATAAAAGATTAAACTGAAAAATAGCTTTCCAAATGCTAAAATTGTAACTTAATATTTATATAGTATTGAGATGTGTTCTATGTATGTTTCATTTTGTCATCATTTATTAATATATTAGCATTTCTAGGTAACCTTGAAGAAATTTTATCCTCAACAATTTAAGGTTTGTCTTAATATTGTTAGGAGGTGTCTAACAGAAAATATAAAGTGCTAGAGATTGTGGGATATAGGGAATTAGAGAAAAAGGGCAGAAATGGGACCACTATTTAAGCTATATACTGAAGACTGTATATCAAAAAGAAGTTGATGGATTTCTGATTTCTAGGCAAAGACAAATGTTACAATTTTACTTTATTATTGAAACCTAGATTGAAATTCATGGGAAATATTTTCTTGATCAATTTCCATCAGTTACCATTTACAAACTATTTCTTGCCAATATATTTATTTAAAATATGATATCAAAAGGCCATTGTTTTTAATCAAAGGAACATGCAAAATTTTCAAAATTCTTTAGTGTGTTATATAAATGAAGGATTTTCAATGATAGCATATGCTATTTTATTAACTTAAATATATTTAATTTACAGAAAGCACCAGACCAGAAATTTGTGTGTTCTCAATAGGTAACTGTACAGACCTGTTCATAGTTTCACACAAGACTAACTTGTCTCCTCTAAGATGTGCCCATGTTAATCTTAGCTATAGTTGTTGAACTTACTCAGTCCTGAGGTATTTATAGTGTGTTTATTTATTGTTAAAATCTAACCTTTCTCTGGCTGTTTATTGAGCAGTTTACCCACCTTTTGTGTAATTCTTTTTTTTGTTTCCTTCATGTGTGAATGCCATTTGTCATTTACAAACTTGATTCCTTTTATTTTCTGATAAGGTTTAGGATTTATCTGTTGAAGACTAGGATATACTAGCTCTTCGTTTCTTATTAATTTGCACTATTTTGTTTCAACGAATTAAGAACTTAAACACTACATCAAAATCATCTACTAGAGACAAATATTTCAGAGAAGGAACTACCCCTTTCCTCTTTTGTCCTCGTTTTATTTCTTGTGTTTCTTTGATGCCATGCACCAGAGCTGGATCTCCGAGAGTCAGACACAAAATGAGAATGACATGTTGAACACATGGATATCAAGGATGTGGTTACCTTAGCAACAGGAAGCGTAAAAAAGCCCTTAGAACATCCATTCCTACTCCAGGGACATTTCAGAGTTTCAGATACTATAAATACCTATGAATATGATACCTAGAAGAAGCAGTGCAAATATTAAAGTATTATAATATAAACCTGACCCTAGTTTTTCCTCACAGGACTAAGTAAGCGATCCATAATTCATCCCGTCCTGAAAATGGACTGGCAGTGATTTAAGCCAAACACACGGTCACAGTATTTCAACTTGTATCCTATAAAGCAAGAATTGCTTTCATTTTCATGTAGCTACATGGACGGCTGGAATTTTAATTATTACTTATAGGTATCAGGTTTATTACATTAAGATAAAACTGTAATTATTTTATGTGTTAAAATTTACTAAAATGGAGAACATAAACAGAGCAGAAATGGTGAGATTTTTCAACGAATGTCAGAGACAACTAACTATATAGTGACTGGTTTTTTCCTTTCTTCTCTTTCGGTAGATAGAGTGAGAATTTGAGAATGTGTTCTGTCACTGGAGAGATCTGTCTAAAATTTGCATCATAACTTTATAACAAAATACCACATTCACAAATACTAACGAAAAGAAAATCCCTCTCTGTCAATGTTTTAAAATTAACAAAAAACAATTATCATAAACTTGTTTGTATTCTCAGGTTAATTTTCTGTTACTTCTTTGATGACTGTTCTTCTTTCTCTAAGAGGAAAGTCACGTGTGGTACATTCCTATAGCTGCTGCTCAGTGCCACACCGTATACCTAGAACTGTCTGAACGATACAGTCGGTCACAGCTGCCCTAAGTTAAAATGAATAAATATCTTTTCTTTATAAAAGAATTTTATCTGAATTTTCTGAAAAGGTAGGATGTTTGATTTCTCATGTTCCTTTCATTATATCCAACACCATCACTGCAGTAAAAATTCAGTGATCAATAAGCCAGGATGCCATGCTTTTTGATCCCCATCGGACAGGCAGCATCTACTATTTCATTCAGAGCCTAAAACACAGTCACCGTCTATCCATCTAAACATTTGAGTTTGAGCCTATAGAAGCTAAATCATCTTAAAGCAAAATGCCTCAGACTTATTATCTCAACTCACTTCAGAAATCCTTTCACCGACTTATGATTTACTGCTCTGTTATGCTATTAGGATTTATGAAAGATCGATGTAGAAATCACCTTGTTGAAATATATTGTTTCTTCACAAAACTTAGCTTGAAAATTCTAGCCACTTGAATACATGAAATTATAACAGTGTTTTTTTTTTAATTTAGTTTCAGAAACCTTTATCCATCTCTGTTTGTGTATTCCTCAAAACAAAATAGCAACTATGAATCAATGACGTGGGCTTTGCTGTTCTGGTTAGTTTCTCATTTTAGCACTCCTGTACTACGTTTGCTTTGCTAGCAAAAAGTGAGTTACTATTTCTCAAATGTCTTTACTCCAATCATTTTATATATGTTGATTATTGAAATCATTTAAACAACCCTATGAGGTGGAAACTTATTAGCTTTCTTTTCAAGGGATGGTACGGATCCAAAGAGAGTCAAATGTTTTTCGTCAATAGTGAGATGGGGCTCGTGTTAGGACAGTGTGGAGCTAATAATTGTATGTACTAAAGTGTGAATGAAGCAGGTCTGCTTCTTTTATTTTCTATTTCTCTGCCCGAGTGGCAGCCGAGTGTGGCACAGCAGTTCTCAAAACATCTATGGAATTTAGCTCCTCTATTCATCTAAGCTGTCTATGTGAGAGGGACTGATAGCATGTGAAAAATAGTTGCCACCTCAAGTTATTCAGCCTAAGCACAGACCTTGGCATTTCAAACTCAGTGGTGAGGTCTTGCAATGTGTGTGCGTTTCCACAACCCCTTCTCAGGAATCCTGTGGCACAATCCAGTTAACCAGCGGCTGATGTAGAATAAAGAACAGTCTGATAGATGAGTGACGTGGTACCTCACCCTTCACAGATGTGCTGGTGCTTAGTCTTACCCCAACTTGATATGCCATGCTTTGCTGATACCCATGGGAAGCCTGTCCTTTTCTTAACAGAAACAGAGGAGAAGTGAATTGAGATGGGGATGTGGGGAGAGGGAGGTAGGGGTTGGGGAATGGGAGAAGAGGACAGAGTGGAAACTGTGGTCAGCATGTAAAATAAATAAATAAAATTAAAAAGTAACCCTTATGATCTTACTTACTAGTAAGCAAGAGAAAGATATTAGATCTTCTGTGAGTTATATAAGGTACCTTTATTGTTTGCTAATCAATTCTATTGGGAAAATATGCTTGGTATATTTGACATAGACCTTTCTTCAAAAGATATGGCATAAAAAATAGAACTGTAGCTGGTGGTGGTGGCTTACACCTTTAATCCCAACACTTGAGAGGCAGAGGCAAGTGGATCTCTGTGATTTCCAGGACAGCCAGATTTGTTACACAGAGAAGCCCTGTCTGAAGAAACTAAACCAAACCAAACCAAACCAAACCAAAACAACAAACAAGAAAAAAAAATCAGCAAAACAAAAAAACCGAACAGAAAAACTCCTGAAGTTTAAGTATCAGGATCACAGAGCAAGACACACGTATGTGAACCTTTTCTATTTTCATATTTTGGAAATCTCGATTCTTCTTTTTGTCCCCCCGTTTCTATATTTTTAACATATTATAGATAGATTGGCATATTTCTGTCTTTATACACAAACATTTGAGTTTTGGTAGCATCTCTTGTTGTGAATGAAAAAATTAAAAACAGCTTGAAATTTGTTATAGCTTTAGTCAATTTAGAGTGGACAATCAATCTAGAAGGTACTGTCACAATAAAATTTCAGGCTTAAACCTTTGAAAGGGGGAATTTTAGGCCCTTTGCTATTAGTGTGGTTTAGAACAGATTGGCACGGCTGAACATTCTCATCACCCGAAATCAGCCGTTACCCAAGAAGAAGTGAATTGTGTGATTTCTGTCCAATTCCCAAGGCATTAGTCTGTATCTTAGAATACCGTCATCATGGTAATCACAAAATGGCTCTTGAGGTTTACCATTCTCAGCGTGGAGGACAAGAAATAAGGAGAAAGTGCTGTCTGCCTGCTTAGCCTCAAGGATGGCATAGCCTTGGCAGGCTGGTCATAGCAGTGCTTTATCTCAGAACACTTGGCAACCTGTAGCTTTGCACGGGTTATTGGGCAAGATGAACTACACAACATTTATACACATTTTTGGTGGAGTGAGGAAGAGTCCATCTTTTTAAACTAGTGTAATCCCAGGTTTTCACAGCCAAATAGCACTTGGGCTGTGATTACTAATGCATCCGAGGAGTTCAGTGTTTTCTGTTAGATCGTCAAAGGGATAGGTGAAGTGTAATCCTTCTTCCAGTTGATGACAACATAGGGGAGTCAGAAATGAACCCCAAAACAATAAACTGCAGCGCTGGGTGCTACCAATAAAGACCTTCTTATTTTCATAATGTGTTCCACGTGGGCTCCGATGTAAACATACTTTAATCTCTAATTGGGGAAAGTGAAAAATCAGGAAAATCTCCTCCCACAGATGCTTTTATGTTGTTTTTAAAGCCGCGACTTAATGTGATAACAACTTTTCATCTGCTTGATATTTGGCAAACAGCATGCTTTATTAACTTGCTCATTAATCTACCTGATTAAATATGTGGGCTCCGTCTAAATGCAGATTAAAATTTGCCTTTTACCCTTGGTCTGTGCTATCTACTTGATGAAGCCCAAGTTCAGACCTGTAATTGGTAAACCGTGACAAAAGGGCGATAGCTTCCATTTGGGCTAAACCTTTCTGTGTATATAAAAGACAAAGGATAGCAGCTACTCTAAGTCTGCCGGCTGGAGCCCGCCACCGCTTTAATGGCAACATGACTATTGTCTTATAAACTATTCGGTAGTGTCTTCTTAATTAATTATTTTTCAGGCCTAAGGCTGGAAGGCTTATCAAAGCTCTGAGTAAAGGTTGGCGAAGAAGTCAAGGTCTATATTCAAAGTCAACAAAAGAGGCCAAGATAGAAAAAAAAAAGAAGTATTCACTTTGTTCCTGTGCTACTCCGGGCTGTTTTCTGGGGCTTATTTATTTGGGTAGACTCCAGACACAAGAACCTGTTGCCAAGTAATCTGGTAATAAACTGATCTCCTTAATTGGTGCTATATATCCGTGCCCCCTGTTTGCACCTTGTCAGCCTCCAAAGGCACAACCGCTGTGGAATATTGTTTCCCAAATTACAGTCTGATTGGAAAGGGAAACGGGGGTGCAAAGGTGAGATGCAAGACAAAGAGGAATTTGAATATGTCGCCAAGTCGGGCTTGCAATTTTTATTAACCAAGGCAGGGAAAAGTCTGCTGGTGTCCCTGGGTTCTGGCGTAAACGCTTTCTTCTAGTTCAAACGGTTTAATTATTGGATGCTTTTTTGCCACCAACTTCGTTAGCAGGTTCTTTGCCTTGTTAGTTGGCTACTTTATTTGTAATAACAATGGAGGCCAAAGCAGAAACAGGCCTGCACCACCACGCTCCTCAGCTCTAATTCTTTATTACATTTTTACATGATCGCTGAACATAATCCTCATAATTGTTTCCCTCGCAAGCGGGGGGTAGGGCCTTAGATCCAATACATTATACCGAGGGGGTGTTTGTTTAGCTGGAATGACATGGTTGCCTATGTAAAAATGTGTCTGACAGCAGAGCTTCCGAGTCAGCGCTTTTCTTCATTTTCCCCGCTGCTCAATCCATCCAGCGGCTGTCACAGTGGGGAAGCGGACAATCTATCAAGGTATCGAGATATATTCCTCTCACCTGCATGAGTTCTTTAATGAACAGCCAACATGATCTCAGCTGACAAGCAGGAAATGGATGTAATAAAGATTGTTTCTGCATGCTCTTTGCATCTTTGATAAATCACCATGCTGTGCATCAGACACAAGTGCCACATGGAAATTTTATTTCATATGGTGAGAAAACTGATAGAGGTAGGGTCACCTATCTTCTTTCCCCCTCTTTTTTTCCTCTTTCTTTCTCATTTCTTTTCTTTTTTTTTTTTTTTTCCTTCTTGGTGATTCTTGTGTAAATTACTGGCCTGTGTGGGATCCTTATTACTTTCATGGGCTTGCTGCACATGACTGGCTTACTTGCCTAAATTAGTTAGTATAGCACAAGAAAGCTACCTTTTCTGGACTAAGTACCCTAGCTCTGATGCCAGGGTCATTATTATTATTATTAATTTATTATTAAAGACCTAGTAATTTAAGAAGAGTTCGAAGGTGACAGCAACGAAGGGTACGTGGAGGTGACCTCTGTACTTGCACCTTCAGCTGGCAGCTGCTTCTAAGTGAACTCTGTTCACGTCAGCTCCACTTAAAATGTGTAGAAAGTCTATATCAGAAGGCAGCAAGATAGCAGTCGGATAATTTATGATTTAATTTTATGCGAGCCCTGCTTTCAGTAATTTGCCGTAAACTCAGGGGAGGCTGGTGCTAACCAGTTCTGTAGCTCAGGGGGATGCTGGCACTCACTGAAGGGTAGTTTGCTTGCTAATACAAGGATGGTTGTTTTTATATTTTGTTTTATTTTATGTGAACTTGACAAGCTCAGAACACTGAAATGAAACCATGCTCAGTATTCTAATCAAAGTATGAAACTGTTATAAAAATGCAATGACGATACATACAGTGAAGAAAATATCATTTAGCATAAAATTAAAGGACACAGCTCCTTTGAAAAAGGAAAAACTGCCTTCAGTGTCTATTTCTGAAGCCACATAATCTGCATTTCACACTGTGAACATAAATATGTGTTTATACAGTTTTGCATGAGCCTAAAGACTATTTCTTAGAATAACAACAGAGTCATGGCCTAGAGTACAAAACATTATGGCCCAGTAGGACTTGTCAGCGAGAGAACAAACTGGGATATATTTATGGGAAATGTCTCAACTAAATCTCTACATTAGATCAAAATCTGAATATAGTAACAATATTCCAGCATGTGTGTTCTTCCACCTTTCATTTTTTGCAGATATCTACATATTTTTAAATTATTGAAACCATGAAAAATATACATGAATTTCATTTTTTCCTTCCAAATGTGGGTAAAAGACACAAACAGCAATATAAATACTGATTCAAAATTATTTGAATATTTATACTATAAATGTCTAAATCAAAAATTGTTTCTTAAATTTTTTTCTTCATGTTATGATTTAAATTAATTTAATTAGAAAACCTAATTTACTAAAACTTCAATTCATGTAAATCCATTTTTGGTGGAAATTTGTTTAATGAACTAATATGTACTATGCTGTAGAATTTGATAGTTTCTGAGTGACAAGAAGCAAATACTACAATCTGCCAACTAGATACTGCATTCAGGCTTGCATCATAACCAAAACAATGAAATAGAGTAAGTGAACCTGCCTTTGTCAAAGCAAGTTTCAGATCCTAATCGGCATTTGTATTCCCGCTATTAATAAGTTTACCCAGTACTCTTTTGCAGCAAACTGTCATGATTTTACAATAGGGTCTGTTTCATCAGGTGCATCTTGTTTACACCCCAGGTGCCAGTATTGATATTTCTCTCCATGTGACATGAAGAAAATGTAACTATTTCTATTCTGAAATGAGTTCTTTGGCAGACTAGGATGATATCTAGAGTATATTTCGAATCTAGACATGCTAGGGACATTTTGAAATTTTAGACAGTTTAAAAGATATTTAAATTTCAATGGTAAAAATAAACAAAGTAAATTACATGTGATTTGAGAATTTGATTCATACTACTTAGCAACATATCTTTCATAGGTATAACCATTTCTTAATCTTATAATTTCTTAGCATATATGTATACACATACACATATATGTATAGGTATAGATATATATTTCTAAGAATATATACGTACACACATATTTACAAATATGTTAGTTAAATATAAAAAATAAAACATACATATATACATGTGTTTGTTTTCTTAACACCTAAGCAATAACTTTTAAGAATTATTTGTAGACTCACTATTCACTGGCAAACACTTGTTCATCACAATTTTGTTTATAATAATAACAATACAATATATTATATATTGTCATATGCCTAAGAAACTTTGATTTTAAGAAATCAAGATTTGTATGAAAATAAAAATATTTTAATGTAGTAGCATCAAAGTGACTTAGTCACATCCTAGATGCACAAACCGCATGTAACTCCTCTGCAATGTAGTATCGGAGAGATTACGCTTCAGAGTAACTTTGAGTTGGTTTTCTGAAAAGCTAAAAATAATTTAGACTCCAAATGATTGCATATATTTTAACATTCCTTAATATAATTTGCATATTGTAACTGTAGATAGCAGATGTAAAATTCTATTTGAACTATTTGATATTACAATAAAGTAACAATAATTTGTTCCCTGTCCCTCTTTACTTGGCACTGAAAGGTCACAAGAACTGAAATAAACACCAGCGAGGTGGTACTTACATGCTATGTTGGTATTTTTGAAAAGTTTCAGGTATTTATTGATTCACAAAGTGACAGGAACTGTATAGTATTGGTGTAGAATTATTGAGTGAATTTTTGTCAGTTGTTAGAGGTTAAATTGGGGGTGTGACAATTGATAAAACTTTTTTAACAAGGACTGGAAAGCTGTATATAAATGATGCTTCTGGCTATCATTATATGCCAGTTTTAGTAATTATATACATTTTACCAGGTGATAGACGTCTCAGAAGTCACATTAATATTGCTAATGTGTATTTCTTTAAATTGTTTGAAATCAAAGTAATGAATTCTATATCAGCCCTGGTATTTGTCCTACTGCATTGTAGCAACTATTTGAAGATCAACAGAAACATCAGAAAAAGTCTTCAAAGGATTCTAGACTGATGTGTCTCATTACCATGCCTTCCTTCACTCTTCTTTGTTTCCCTGTCTACTTAGGTTATTTTTAGATTATAGATACTGAATCTCCACCATGTTCCCACATAGGGTTCTATAGTTAGAACAGAAAAAATGCTGTGTATATTATATATTATATATACGTTCACTCATGTGTGTGCCTGTGTATGTGCATGCATGTGTGTGTTTCTGTGCATGTGTGCATGTGACCATGCATGCACATATTTGTTGGGGGTGCTAAGGATTGTGCTTAGGGTCTTGTTCATAACCAAGAGGCAAAAGTTCTATTACTGAGCTACACTTGCATGACTCAAAGCATCCTATAGTGGAGTCTGTCTGAGGAGCACAAACTTATGAGGGAAATCAGAATCTTATAGGAGTGAAAAGAGAAGTGTCCTGGTACTTTGGGCCAAAATAATAATAACAATCATTTACCGTCATAGCAGTAGAGAGTAACAAGTATAAAACTATCATCTAAGGAATAAAGAGCACTTAGATAGAGGAGGCAATATAAGAAAACTAAAGATGAGAAACTAAATAAATTTAGTATACATGATGTGAGAGAACAAAGGAAGGGAGGGGCATAAGAAACAGAAAATATGTTACCTAGAAAAACACTTCTTTAGTAAACAATACTAATTCGCTAAGTAAGTGGAAAGGGCCAAACACTATTGTAGGAACTGGAGATACAAACCATACACTTTAACAAATATAACAATCTAGTGCAATATTATCGACATTCACAATCCCAAAGCCTCATTGAACTGAATCTTTATAAAGCACTTTTAGTGAGATAGATTTCCCTCCACCTGGCATGATTTGGCAGCACTGTTGCTGAGGCTCCGAACTGCACAGAAGAGGCGATCTGTGACATCAACACTCAGTTTCCCAATTTATTTACCACTATACTCGGTCGTGTGGCATATTTTCACATCTGTAGTATGGTGTACTTACGTAAACCAACAATATACTAGTATTGAGCATATTCCAGGAGAGCAAATAAAGAGGGCCTCTTGGAAGAATAAAATGGGAATAATTTCAACACGAACATTTATACCTGTGCTTGTGGAAGGAGATAATGAATGTAGTTGGATCATCTAAAAATCTAAACATTCCAGTGCATTTGTTTGCAAACGTTTGATCACTATAGAGAATTATATAGTCAGACTGGTATTAGGCATTTTAAGGCATTCGGGTACATGACATGATTTCACCATTCATCTGTATATAATTTCAGTAATTTGAATTCAATGGAAGGACTTTTGCTATTTGCTTTCCTTTCTGAAGTACATGTGATTATGACCTGAAAGTCAGATTAATACCAAGATTATGATCCTATAGATCATACAATTCATTATGTTCCTAGTGATCAATATTTGACATCACATATTACAACTGCACAGATAATATGTTTCGTTCGTTTAGGTGAGCATATCTATATTTCTGTTACTTTTCTATGCTGCTTATTTCAAGGGCAAAGGGTTTTTTTGAGATCTTTGAAGCTATTAGCTTCTAATTGCTTTAAACCTTAAGTATCTAGCATTAGAAATGTTTTAGACAAAGTCAATGGCTTTTAGACCACACTTAAAAGACCGTTAAAGATGATATTTTCACATATTCAGCTATTTTTAGTCTACGTATCAATCCTCTTGTCAAAGAAATTAGAATAAACACAAATTTTTTCTTAATTAGGAGGACACGTTGTAGAAAGCCTAAGATTTAACTTCTTGATGTATTTTGTGTCGTGGGATAACTGAAGAACATTGGAGTAAGCTTTTGTTTACACTGTAGACCAAGCATGAAAATCTTTAAAATGATGCGAAGACTAGTGCAAGCCCATGGATAATGACATGATGGACTTTATTTTGTTCCAGTGTCTAAACTGATTGATACAAGCTAATGGTAATATGTGGCTGCTCTTCCAGAGGACCAAGGCTCAATTCCCAGCACCAAATGGTGTCTGGCCACCACCTGTAGCTCCAGTCTGAGGTGATCAACACCCTCTTCAGGCCTCAGCAGGTGCTGCATGCATATGGTACACAGACATATATACAGACAAAACACCCAAATACATGAAACATAATAAATTAAACAAAAAAGTATTAAATTCTACTGTTCAGAGACATGCTTAGAAATCCAGTTTAATAGGAATTGACTCAGTCTATCAGTGGTTATGGCTATACTTAGAAATGCTGGCTACATCTGTGTTAAATTATTACATTTGAAAAAAAGCACACCACTTCCATTTTATTTTCTTGTTGTACAGTGTTTCTACTAGCTATAAAGTCTTTTTGCTACATATCCTGTGACAAAACCATGCTTTATGTACTCTATGAGAGCGCTGGCCGCATTGCTTCTGTGTCTTTTTAGTCCTAGGAAACAAGACCATTAGACATTATAAGCCCTTGCTTGCTTTCATTAGCTGTTTGTTAGAGAGATCATGGTAAGGAATAGTCATACCACTGTGACTGTTTTATATGATAATTTAATTTCAAACATATTTACAAAATATTTATTCCTGTTTCTCTTTGTTTGGAGAAATTATAATCATTTGATGGTTTCCTCCAATTATAGGATACCTATAATAACTAGTAAAATTGAAACTTTGAAGTATTAAATATGCAAAAATAATGAATGCTTTATTATTTGTTGTAAATTATCTTTAATGTGTAATTCAAATTTATTATGATTTGTCTGTTGCATTCTTTGAAAAAACATAAATAATTATGATATTATTATGTCTATCAAGCTCTAATGATGTATAATATGTGTGTTTGTGTATGTGTGTGTTTGTGTGTGTGTGTGCAATTCACTAAATCTTTTATTTCATGAGGAAAGTATAATCACCCCATTTAGCTGAAATACATTGACAACAGAGGTCATATCTCTAAGTAGAAGATCAATACTCACAACACAATCTACCTATATCTCTAAGATGTTATTTTGCTTCCTGGTATATTTAACAGTACTCCACCATTAATTTGTAGTTACCATATTCATCATTTATTAAGACTTTAGGACATGCCTGAGACATAATAACAAACAAAACAAATAATTCAAGAGAAGTAAATCTTCCATTATACTGTTTTTTTTTTTAAATAGACTAGGTTGCATTTTCTTTGCTGTAGCAGAGGTAAAACCCAGGGCTTCATACAAAAGAGTAACCCACTCTGCCACTGACAATATCCTCAGCCAAAGGTTCATAGATTTAGACAAATCATTTGGTTTGTGATATTTTTTAATTAGAAAACATTTATAGGTTTTGTTTATATGTTCTATCCACAGATAGCTTTTCTCTGGCTTGAAATTTCACAAAGTTCTAATGTGTTTACTATTTTATGACTAATCTCAGGTGTTTTTCATCATAAAACCTGGCAATCCCAGGCCAGAGTCCATGTTCTTTTTATCTTAAAATTGTGCCTCTAATTTTTCAGAGCAATGACAAGCCTGCATTTTGACTTGTGTTCCAAAGTGGTTAAGAAGAAAGGCAGGATACTTTCATTTCATTTTATCAATGTTAGCTTCTGGGAAGTCGAACCTCTGCAGAACAACCGGTTGGAGTTTTGTAGTCATTCACACTTCTACTCATGACCCATTTACATACTGAGTTCTACATTTTTGAAGTCACCTCTTCTAAAGGACTCACACAAGCTAAGGAGGTCACATTACGAGGCTACTAGCTGAATAAAAATGTTAAAGGAAAATATCACACAATAGCGTATCACAATTTAAGCATTTATTGCTGAGGCTTGCACTGAGATATGGGTTGGCCAGTCACACTGTGATATGGGTCCATTAAAATTATGCCTTTGACAGTTGGGTTCCACCAAGGAAAGAAAGCAAAGTCTGCAAGGAGAAGCTTAGATTTCTAAAATGACCTCTTTGAAATTAGAAAAGAAATTAAAAAAAAAAAAAAAACCTGGATCAAGTCATGACAAATCCTGGTTAGGTAATACCATTGTGAAAAATATTATTCTGTATTTCAACCTAAACAGATTGTATCATTATCAAATGAAATCTTGCTTTATTACTTTCTAGTTTATTTTTAAATATATTTTCCAGCAACATTGCTGATTGTTGGTGGACTCAGGATTTTTTTTTTTTTTGATGATCATAATAGCCATCGATAGGATGATAGAACGTGAATGGTGGAAACTTCTGACAAGAGAGCACAATGGCAGAAACGACTGACATTTCTTTTCTAAAATGAAATTTGCACATAAATCTGAGCTTGATATTCCTAGTTCTGGTGAAATAACTCTAAACAATATCTCTAATAATTGTGAACATGCTAGATGAATTTTAACCGACAGTAAACCAGGTCCGCCTACTCAGTGTCACTCTGTGTGTGTGTTTTACTCTTATCTTCGTGGGGTGTCCCCCTTTTCTTTCCTCCCCTTCCCCACCCTTCTCTCTCTCTCTCTCTCTCTCTCTCTCTCTCTCTCTCTCTCTCTCTCTCCCCCCCCTCTTCCTCTGTATGTTTGCATGCATGATCAATGTTAGTTTTACAGTAGGGGTTATTTGGGTCATTTCTAGTGTCCTAACAAGAAGCAAACACTGAGCTCTAGGCTCTAGGATAAGTTTATAAATGTGCTGGCCTCGGCTAATCAGAAATGAACTACCACCAAAAGAGGTTTGGAAGGCGTTTTCTTCTATAGTCAGGAAGCACTTGATACTTTGAACACTTCACACGCACTTAATATTTCAGTCCCCCAAATTGTAAATTTCAAGCTGTTTTTTCTATATATTGAATTTTGGAACAAAATAGAGAAGCCAAAGCATTACTTTTCTTTCATTCATATTCTCTAACTTCTTGGTATTTAGTTATGCATAGTGTCAAACAATGAAGTCATTTTCATCCTTTAAATTACATTTGCAAAATACAAAATGACATTTTTAACTGATTAGGTTTAATTTATTAATTATTTACCTAGAAAAATAGCCCAAGAATAACTTCTCACGTTTGGCAAAGGAAAACTCGAAATATGACTATAATTCACATCATATTTGATACGCCTTTATTTTCATACAAGATAGAACACTATTTCATTCTTAGAACTTCGAAATGCCAGCTCTATAGCAACGCTTTTATCCTTACCCCCATGCCTCACCATCCAGGATGTAGTACAGCATCTGTGAGTAGCAGAGTACTGAGGGTTTTCCTTTCATACCTCCTTAGGACTTGAGAACCAAACAAAGCAACAAAATATCGTCCCAGCCAGTATCATGGTTTCCTGGGAGGAATCTCATCAAAGAAGCAGCTGCTTCTACCCCAGCTGTTTACATCAAGACAAAAGTTGCTGGTTCGGAAGAGAATAAAACTGAGGTCCCCCAGGATTTAAGGTCTGCCAGGTTTCCATGCTATAGAAGATTGACAATTGCACACATAACCTCTGGACGCATGTAATTTCTGCTGTATACCTATTTTCAAGATTTAAATTTCTGAGCCTAAAATTTGTAAAGAAATAAGAAAGACAGACTTAAATTTTGTTTTATACCTTTTATGATTCTCTTCAACTTTTTTTCTGAAAAATAAATTTTCAAAATGTATTTAGAGAAAGGGCTTGAATAAGTCCAATCTTGGTACTTATTAAATCAATTATAACAAACTCTTGTTGGTATTTTGTAATAGTATAAAGCTTTATCTTTTTTAAAAGATATACATATAACTGAAATACTTAATGAACAGTTGTGGTTTTGAAAAGGTGATATAATTGGATTCAAACAATATAAATAATTATATTTTTAGTAATTGTAAAAATACATGTACAAGGACCAAAGAATATAATTCTTATAAGTTTATTTCATACTTTTTTTCAAATAATGAATAAAGATATTAAACGTAAATACTTTTAAAATTAGCCTGCTAATGTCTTATCTAAGCTTATTTTAGAAAATTACTATCTAGATAAATTCTACTCAAAGGATTCTGTAGAAGAAGCAAAATGGTTTGTTTTCAGTTTAAAACATAAGGATTGACAATATATTTTAAAACAAATGTTTGCAGAGATTCATCTTGGTAATAATTGCTCATCAAATTTTGATAGCTGAGAATTCATTTTGTTACTGGAAGCTATTTTAGGGCCTTTTCCCTGTAACAGTTACATCCAATCACCAACAAGCTCGTACTTAGTGCAACATGGTTTTGAATTTGGGGATAGAAAAAAATTACAGAAGTGTTTTAATATCTTCAATTGATCCAGGAATCAGAGAAATGTTACAGACATTAAAGAATGAGACGCTTATGTTTTATTTTATATTTAGCCTCCAAAACGTACTAGATGTTTTGGGGCTGTTTTTATTCACCATGGTGATGAGAAAAACACCAAAGCTTTTGCTCTCTAATGAGGCGCATTTATTTCTGGTAGAATCCGGAAGATTTTTCAAGTTTTGATTTTGAGTCACTTCTTTATTAAGACTTGGGTGTAAAAGGAGAACACTTTAAGTCAGCTATTTTCCAATAACTTCTGACTCAAAAATACATAAAAATAATAGTTTTAAGTTCTTAAATTAATAATACTCAAAAGTTGCCACCTCTGCAACTTCTCTGTGAGAAACACGCTGACAGATTCTGTGCTGTGTTTGCCTATGAGATGATTTCCTAGAAGTCCCATAATGAGTTGTTTTTGGCAGGATTAATGAGTATTATAATGGTAAATGGATGTTTGCAGCTCAGTTGTGTTCCATCATGGAGTAACATGGGGTTTCTGGTCCCTTGGAGGCCATAATTGGTGGCATTAATGCACTTTTTAATTACACTTCTTGAAAAAAAAATGAATTGGAACCAAAACAAAAGCTAAGTGATCATCTCTCTGCTATTTCGCATGGTGTAAACAGACAACCGTCGCTGCTGCTGATGTCAGTGATTTGAATTATTCTCTTTGGATGGAACATATGCAGTATATTTTAGTAATATTTGTTTAGAAAGGGCTTTTGCTGCCTTTGCTTTTCCTTATCTTGTGTATTAAAACAATAAATTTATCAAACCTCTACATTGTACACAAGTAAGAAATATACACATATTATGAAATTTTACATGTTACAGTTGCATCTGAAGGTAAAGATAGAATAATCTCTTTGGTTACATCCCCTCTTTTGTTTTCTGCTCCTCAGTGTTAGTGTGCTGAGCAGGAGAACAATTAATTCCCAGAACTCAATGAGTGAATAAAAATGCACTGAGCCTTTTTTATTTTCTATTCACACATATATGTGAGAAATTACCAGTAACTGCTGCTTCAGCAATCCTACCTTTGCAATATTATGCATGCCTGTGGTCTGGAGTGGCAATCTTCACATTGATCTATAGCAAGGTATATCACTGAAGGGGAAAGAATTATTTCATAGGGTCATATGGCATAAACATGCAATAATACATTTTAAAATGCATAGCTATTCATTTGTAATTTACTTATAGGTTTCATCAACTGTGTACTTTTATGGAAACAGCATAGCTATTACTTTACTTTCTATACCCTTAAATTAAACAAAGACTAAAATATTAAAATGATAGTTTAGAGGAATGCTTGTATTTAACCATGTGTTCAGTTTTGTGTTCTTAATGACCCATGTCACAGCGGTGATTGTTCCTTATCCCTTAGAGTCCTGCATGTAGATATTTTGTGAGTGGGTTATTGATAAGTAATACAGTACACTGTACAGGTACGAATTATGATCAGTGACACCTATAAGAGAGTACAAGGAACGGGTTATATGGAACTACTACTCATTTGTTCGGAATGTCTGTCTCAGGCAAGTTCACAGCTTAGATTTGACAGTATATATAAAAAGAAATCTTCCTTTCTCAACTCCATCTTTGGCACGAATTGTTGAGTCTAGCTCTTACGTAAAATCCTTCATCAATAACCTTAAATGTTTGGTTCCAGGATTTTCTGGAGTTCTGTGAAGAAAAGTTACATTCTTTTTTTTTTTTTTTATTAGTTCAAGGGAGAAAAACTAAGAAAAAAACAGACATGCAGTGAAACCAAGCCCATTTATTAGCATTTCAGACTTGGGGAGTGTTGAGAGCTTTCAGTGTCTAGTTTTCTAACCACGTTAGCTACTAGGACCGGGACCCAGCCCTGGTTTTATGCGGCTCCATTCTCCTGGCGTTCATGATGATTGAGTGTGCTGAAGTTGCTTTGTTTTTCCTTTAGAAGAGTGATGATGGTGATTAATTCAGTTGATGCATCATTGTCCCGGCCTCGATACTTTAGTAGTTTCCACAAAATGTCTTAAAATAACCAGAAAGCATCTATATGTGTGAAGTTTGTGTGCTTTTGCTTATTACCAGTCTATCTATATCTGATGCTCTCTTCTCATCCATGCCATTGAAAAATACAGGAAAAAAGACCAAAATATATACAGAAACTGAATGTTAAATAGATATTCATTGACATAATATGTAAATATACATACACACACATATATACCTATACACATATGCATATGCACACATATAAAATATAACTTAAACTACATCTAGAGAACATTAGGTGTAAAGAGTTTGCCCTCATTAATGTCTTTCTGACTTTTTCAAAAGATATCATGTAAATTGTATGGGGTAGCCTCAGTCACATAATGTTAACAGTACAAATATTAATTGCAAATATTTCTTGAGCTATATTTTTTCAGAACGCATTGGTAGCAAGAAATGTTATTCATGTTTACAGATTTTTTAAAGATCCCTAAGTCATACAAGCCACACACAAAACAGGAGCTCAACTGTTTGTGACTCTTGCTTGATTATATATAACCTACGTAGTTGCTGTGGAGAACAGCAAAAATAAAAGTGTATCATCATCTGACTTTTTGGATACATCGTAACAACACTAGTCAATACTAAGATGAAATACATGAGTAGGATTATAGAATGCCTTATCATTTAAATTGACCTCAGCTGTTATTTAACACTTGCAAGGGGAAGTGTGAGTTCTTGCTGACCTTGAGTTTGAAGCCACCCAGTTTTCTCCCAGTATGCTCAGCTCACTGAAAGGGGTCTGGCCAACATAGACTCAGCTCTGTGAAGAGCTGAGAATGAGGTGCACGTCTCAATCCTTGGTGTGGGGGCAGCTGGGACAGTGATGAGTGCCAGAGGGTGAGCTGGATGCATTTGGAATCCATGTTCAGTCTTCCTACTCCTTAGTAACTGAAGGCAAGTCAACACATTAATTGTGATTGTGCTTCTGTTTATTTATAGGTAGTATTGTGATAACACTCCTCCTCCCAAACTTGTTGTAAATGATAAATATTCATTTGAAGAATATAGTCACCTGCAGTAAGCATTCATAAATGTGTCCACTATCATCATTAAGGACTACATACCTCTTCTTGGGGTTGAATTTATGCAATAGTTATCATAGTACAATTCTTCAGAGCACTCTTATAAAAATGCCTGGAAGTAAAATTGAAATTATTTCTCTCTACTGACAGGGTTATACTAGAAGCAGTTACGTTTTAAATTCCAATTTTGCATGTCGCTTATAACAATAACATGACTCCAAAATGTCAAAGTATCTCAATAAAACATTTGGCTGTTTTGTTTTCAGGAAACAATTTCATTGTTAGAGAATTTTGAAAAAGTAATAGAACATAATTTGTCATAGATGAAGAAAGGCTATTGCTGATAAACATAAATGGTAGAGATTTGAGTTTGGTCTATCTTTTTGGATTTGACTTAGGCAAGTACCTCTTCAGTCTGAGCCATAGAATCATCTTCTACAAAAATGAAGAAAATGACCTTGACTTGACTTACTGTGACTTGTAATAGAGTTTACACAAGGTGTTGAGGATGAGCTCCTTTACTTGGTAGGCACATAATGAATGGGGAGCTGTTAAAAGTTTTCAGATATTTTGTCTAGAACTTGTGTAAATCCTTAATAATAAAGCTAATTTATCACTCATGTTGTTTGTGCAAATTATGCACCATATATATTGATATACATATATGAATTCTGTTTACTGGTCTCTCACCCTGGCATAACATCATATTCATGCCTTTCTGTTGTTTTGTGATCCACTAATATTAACCAAGACTACAGGCTTAGAACTGTCTATTGCTGACCAATAGCCTGACTTTTGTACTTGATGTTTTACTCTTTGGGCTTTGGGGGTGGGGACACCACTCAACTCCCAAATAAATCAAACATGGAGGCTTATTCTTAGTTATGAGTGCCCAGTCTTAGCTTGGCTTGCTTCTTGTCAGTTTTTCTTAACTTTAAATTATCCCCATTACCTTTTGCCTCTGGGCTTTTCCTTTTCTTACTTCTGTATAGCTTGCTTTTACTCTTACTCTGTAGTTGCGTAGCTGGGTGGCTGGCCCCTAGCATCCTCTCTCCTAGTTCTCTTGCTCCTCTTCTTCACTGTTTCTTTTTATGTTTATATACTCTGCCTGCCAGCCCCACCTATCCTCACTCCTGCCTTGTTATTGGTCATTCAACTCTTTATTAGATCACCAAGTGTTTTAAACAAGCACAGTAACACAGGTTCACAGTCTTTAAAAATGCAGCATAAACAAAAGCAACACATCTTTACATCATTAAACAAATGTTCCACACCATAAACAAAAGTAACACATCTTAAAATAATTTTCCCCAGCATCAGTACCTTATGACTGGACACATAACTAAAGACAAAACCGTACCCCTCTCTATTCTCGTATTAGCTATTAATAGATGTGGGGGTTATATTATGATTTTTATATTTCATTATATTATTAACTAATATTCATGTTTCTTTGTGTTGATTTAGAAAGAAGAAAACTATGTTTAAAAGCTCAAGTATTTTTACTTAAAAAGAAAGAAGTTTTTTCAAGTATAGTATTAGGCTACAGTAAAATGTCTAGAAAAGTAAAACTGACACTTCTTTAAAATAAAAAATGACTTTGATCATCCAATCATTATTTTTTAAGAATATTTAAAACATTGAGTGTGTGTTTCTGTCTGTCTGACTGTCTGTCTGTCTGTCTGTGTTTCTGTGGGAGTTGCTCATAGAAGCAAGTAATTGATGCTAGATTCCCCAGGCACTATGTGAGCAGGTGATTTTGAACTTCCTGACTAGGTTCTGGTAACCAAATTCAGATTTTCTTCAAGAGCAATAGTGCTCTTAAATGATGAGCCATTTCCCCAGTCCCTCACATTGACACTTATTACTTTCAAATAAATTTGTTTAATACATGGAATTATAGGTGAAAAAACTGTAAAATTAAGTTGTAAAATTTGGGGGAGGTTTTGTTTTGGGCTTTTGAAAAACTAACATTAGGCATTTTGAATTTTTGATGGTTTTGTGCCTGTATATATTTTGATCATATTCATACCCTATTATCTACTATTATTCTTATTATACTTCTGCTGATATTGTTCCCCTCCCCAGACCTACCATTCCTTGTCTCCGCTTGCTCAGATCTTACACTTACAACTTCTCTCTGTTCATGTTTCTAGCAACCATGTCATATTCAAAAGACAGTAATTTCTATTACTCTTCACCATCTTCTAGCTCTTTCAGCTTTTCCATACTCTGTTCCATCATGTTCTCTGGGCCTCTGAGTGGATGATACAGAGATCTTATCTCAATTATCAATACTTTAAACTTTTATGAGTCTTGCCTTTGTCACCCACTGCAAAAAAAAGAAAACTCTTCTCTGAGCCAAGCCAAGAGTTTCACAAATCTATGGGAATGAATAAGGATATTTATAAAGTGGTTTAATTCTATGTCTATTCAATAAACAATAATATTAAATTGAAATAACATTATCATTCTAATATTATCCTTAGCTATGGGGTTTTGGCCAGGTTTACAGAGCCAAGCATATATCCCCTCCCTTGATTTAGGCCTCATATCAAATCAGAAAACAGTTGGTTACTCCTAGAATAATCGTGCCAACTCTTGCACCAATGGGCATTCTTGTCTGGCAAATCAACATTGTCAATATTGTAGCACACAGAGTGTGCATCTGGGTAAGATTGTTTTTCTCCCCAAACACCCTGCAAGGCTCCTGCTGGCATTGTGAATGCTATCTATCAGGAAGGGAGCTTCCAGCTCAGTTCTAGTTGGTTTCTCTGTGTCATATATTCAAAACGTGTTGTGCCTTTAGCAATAACGTAGCACCATATACTTCCAGTAGGGAATAGAGAGCAGTGGCAATGACCTGTATATTTTGGAGAATTGTTGTTGGGAACTGGGTTAGTAACTCATAGGGTCATATCCCACACAGGACAACTGGGATTTTGGCTTAAAACCCATGACCACTGAGACCAACATTATCCATTCATGCAAGCCCCATTATTTATTTTTAGAAACATATTGTATAGTTTTCTTTTAAAGTAGAAGGTTCCTAAATCACCTTATATGTCCTTAGTTTTGTTGACCGTCGTCTGTACCTCAACTTTCTCCCTTCCCTGGCCCCATCCCAATTTATACTTGTCTACATGCATACTGACCCTTCTATTTTATATCATGTGTTTTCTGTCACTTCAGTCCTTATGCCTCACCGCATCTTAGGTTCTTCCTTGCTTCCTTGCTTCCTGGCCACTACAGATACTCATTTCAAATTAAACACAGAAATCTAAAGAGTTGAATCTCAGAGGTATATGATAAAATAGGGTATTTGCCCTTCTGGGCTTGGGTTACTTTGTTCAGTGTAGTGTTTTGAAGTTATTTCCCTCTCCCCAAAGGTGTTAAACTTTATTTTTCTTTAGTGCTGGATACAGTTCCACTCTACAAATGCACCACTTTGATTCTGTCCTGAGACGATCTGCATGCCTCAACCTCTCAGTGATTGAGTTTGCAAGCATGTGGCATCAAGTCCTCCAACTCTAAGGTTTTATTTAAATTTATTCATGATTTGGAAATCATAAAATGTTCTCCTTAGTGTAATATAGAGTTAATTTATATTATGTTAGGTAAGGTCAAGTTTTAGCACATTTTCTTACACAGTATTAACTTAAATGTAACTCACAACCAATAAGAGCTTGAGCTATGAGGAGCTCATACTCTTTATTGCATATTTAGAGTATATAACTAGAAAATTAAGTGCAGAGGCTTTGCTATTACACAACAAATTCTAATGTGAAGTTTAGATGATACAATATCAGTTTCCTTAGACTATTTATCACAGAAGACTTTTTGAGATTATAGTTATAACATTTTCCCCTTTCCTTTCTGATCTCTAAATCATACACTTGGTCCTACTCTTTCAATTTCTAGTCACCCTTTCACTAATTTTTATTGCAAGCATATATATTCCCCAATATAGCCTGTTCAGTCTTGTAATGTCACTAGCATTTATGTTTTAAGGGATGGCCATTTGGCTCTGGACAATCAATTGATGAGCTCTTCCTTGGTTAGGACCAAATCTATTGGGGTCTAGATTTCCCAAGTTGCCTCTAGTTCTCTGTATAGAATTGAGCCCTCGTGGGCTTTTCCCTGTCAACTTTAACAAGTTCATTGGTATCATTTTTATTTAGCTCAAGATTGGGTAATCATGTTGGTGAGATTTTATAAGTTACTAATTGTACTTAAGACACTTTCAACAAGAGGAAAACCAAGTATGGTACTGGAAACCCAGCTAACTACTTGGCTCTAGTGAAGTCATAGTCATTGGAGGAGAAACTCTAACCACTAATTTATTAAATCAGAATAATCCCTAAGAACAATCTATAAACATTTGCCCTCATACCAACAGATCAGTGTAGGTTTTACTCCACAGCAAGGAGCTTCTCTTTACCTCGAGCAGAGACCACTATAGAAAACCACAACAAACTAAATGCAGATTGGTAAAGCCAAGTTCGAATGCATGCATTTGCAAAACACTTCTGCACCTAAGGCTCATGGAGCATTGATGAAGGAGGGGCAAAAGGATTGTAACAGTCAGTGAATGATGGGGTTTGCTGTGAGATTGTGTCTCCTAGTAACATCACATCAGATTTTTAGCACATGAGGTTGAAATAGTAACAATATCAAGCTATTGAAATCTTTACTAAAATATTGTAGAAATTTCCAAGATTTTATGGTTTATTTTTTTACTAAACTCTACTTACTTGTCTATTTGGTGGTGGTGGTAGAAGTGGTGGTGATAGTGATGGTGGTATGTGTGTGTGTTCGTGTTTGAATGCATGCCACAGTACAGTGTATACGTTGCACTACTTGTAGTGGTCAGTTCTCCTTTATTTTTTTAACCTTGTGGATTCTAGGAATCACTTTAACCATTAGGTTTGGGAGCAAGTAACTCTACTTATTGAAACATCTAGCTGCCCTGTATTTTATAGTTTAGTAAAAAATGTTACATGTTATTTGTATCAATCACTTTATACCTTTTAATTTTTTTCAATTAAAATATAATTACATTATTTCACATCCATTTCCTCCCTACAATGCATCCCATGTACCTCCTTGTTCTCTTTCAAATTCATGGTCTCTATTTCTTTGTTATCATATATACATATGTTTGTATTTTAAATATACAAATGTAACCTACTCCATACAAATTTACATTTATGTATTGATTTTAGAGCTGGTACTGGAAAAATGATTTGGAGGCTCATCCCTCTGTAAGACTATTTCTCCCGTTCTCAGCATTCTTTATTATCCTATAGTTCTTTGGCTTGGGTTGAAGCCCCATGAGATTTCTTCTTTCATGTTAACATGCCTGTTGATGTTGCCCATGCTTACGTGCTATTTAGGTGGGCATGTTGATAAGATATCTTGACTATGACTTCTCTGTATCAGTCATTTTTTGGTACTGTGCCAAATACATGTGACAATCAGTTTAAAGTATAAAAGATATAGTTTGTTATTTTCAGATTGTTAGCCTATGCTTTCTAATTCCATTGCTTTTGGTCTGTGGTGAGGCACTACATCAAGCAGGAGAGCATAGTGGAGAGATTCACATACCTCAGGGAGGCCAAGAAGCAGAAAGAGGTACAAGGAAGATGCTTAGGATGATGATGCCTTGATTGTAGCTATATGATTTTAGAATCTCTAATTTGTAATCTGAGTATCAGCAATCAAACACACTAACATTAGTAACATTTTTATTAAATATATTTGATATATTTAAATTATAATAAATTAAATTATAAATACTTTAAATTTTATACATAATGTATAAATAAAGGAAAGCCTGGTTGTTTTTGAGGCATAAGCTGAGATCAAAACTGTGTTTCTGTCTTGAGATTTTAAATCCATGCCGGAAAGATAATGATAAGTTGTGACTGATGGAATATAGATCATGGCGGTTATTTTATTTATTTATTTATTTGCTTTCCAAGGGAATAATGGCCCTGAGCATGGAACCACACATCTTGTATAAAGTGAGCTTTTAATAAATGCTTATTGAGTGAATATTGAATATATTTACATAATTGTCTATGAATTCCTGTGATTTCAGTACCATAAAATTCAGAATGAAATAATTTGGAAACTTTAGAAGATGATTGTAGAAATGAAGATAAATGCGTACTTTTGTTTGGTT
Source organism: Microtus ochrogaster (assembly GCF_000317375.1). NCBI lineage: Eukaryota > Metazoa > Chordata > Mammalia > Rodentia > Cricetidae > Microtus > Microtus ochrogaster. Next base: position 23,621,519 of record NC_022031.1, on the reverse strand, counting down.
CATGTTGCCCAATTCAAGAATTCATATCCTGCAAATCTATTGGCAGTTTAAATTTTCATCCATATGACATCTCAAGAATTTCCATCTTGTAGATGTACAGTAGGGAGGTAGATAAAATTAATTTGGGCCTTTTAGTCCTTGCAGCATCTTAAAAAGCATTTTTTCTGAAGAATAAAATCAGAATATATTTGCCAAAGAATTCGTTTGAAAGATACTTTCCCAGATTAGTCTTTTGTGTCTTAGTTCACATAGTAAATAACTAGACCATATGAACATATTCACAGAATAAACCTCTTAGGTTGTTGCTATTGTATCATGACTGAATCATATTTTCTGTTAATATTCCTGTACTCCTGGAATATTAACAGAATCTTCTTTCATCATAAACACTCAATAGTTAGGAGAGAGACCTATTAATCAGTGTCCCACAGACCTAGGTTACTTTTTGTTCATGAGTGAAACCACTTCAAAGGAACACTCGTTTAGGGGAGAAATGATTCTTATTGGTCCTATCTCAATGAATAAAACAGTTTTCAAGGTCATGGACCTTTCAAGCTTTGTTTTAATTTTGCTCCTTTAGGCTTGTGCCCATGCGCTAATGAGTTTATTTAGGTTTTGTTGTTGTTCTTCTGCTCTCTGAAGAAATTGGGTTATAGATGATCAAGAAAAATCTCTCCTTTCCCTGTGGCATTGGATGAGAATCAAAGCTCAGTTAGAATGAGAATAGCCAATTATCTGAGAAGGTTTATAAAGCAAAGCCTTCATTTAGTTTGTGTAATAGACAAACATATCTGACAACGCCTATAAACTAATAACCGTATTTATGAATCAGTTAAGTTAAACATCGGGTAATAATATGTAGTCTGGGAGCTGAGTTTAAATTCCCCTTTTAAACTCTCCTCGTGCTGTGAGTCATGCGCAAATTTCTCCATAGTCCTCTTCTAGGATGCTTTCCTAGGAGGACTGTAGGAAATTCAAATGAACAACTGAAAACGTCCTTGCTACTTTCATTATTAGCTCTCTTGCCTTCAGCCCCTGTTTCCTGCACAGTTTCTTCCTCTAGAAAAGCCGCACTAAGTGGATGATCCTCAAGGCTCTCTGTATCACTCCCTCTATAAGAGACCAGTGACACTCTTTGTCCATCTTAATGATGCTTTTGCGTTGCTGCCATGACCACTTCAATCCCTGGACTCTAGGCTGCCTGAGCCGAGGAGTCCCGTGCTCCTCAGGATTTCATGAGCAGCTGATAGCCTAGATCATCGACTAGTGACTCCACTTTTACACCTTCCGAGGAATGGAATCTGTTCACTTCTTTTGAATACTATATTAATTACTATTATGAGAGGGAGAAAAATAGAAATTATTACTGTAGTGTCACCACTGAGAAGAAAAACATATGAGGAAAGTATCTTATTCTTTCTTTTTGTAAGAATTGATGGCCTCCAAAGGCCCTAGAAATAATCAAATAGAATGTTCATTCTGATGGTGTCAAGACTCTACCACACAGCAGCTGTTTAACCCTTGTCGATTACAGAGCAGTCATATAGTTTCCTACGTAGGTCTAGGTAGTGTCCATGTAATGTAAAATCAAGATATTCTAGGCACTAAGCAATCCCAGCTCTACGTAGCTGCTGTAAACAAGATGGATGGAGGCAAGATAGCAGTGTGATGCCTGCTTTCTGCTTTGTGTTCTTCCTCAGGATGGTTGTACAGCAAACAACATTCTTAAGTTTCCAATTACTTAAAATAAACACTGTAACTACTCCCATTCTGTTATAAATTTTC